>NC_046320.1:33569168-33869168 GCF_009819535.1 Lacerta agilis | reverse complement strand
AAGAGCTGTCCACAAGGGGCCTGCAGTCAATCATCTGTGTGATCACACTATCCAGGATCCCTAAAATGGATTACCTCATTCCTTCTGAAAGCTCTGCAGCAGTAAAAGCTCTCACTAAAAATAACATATGCATAATGTGCCTTCTATGCTCTGCTAACCTGAATATCTCTCGGAAGCAAGCAAAGAAACCACATCGCTGCTCCGAGAAATCTATTGACACTCTCGTAGGGTCTGCCACTGGGAAAGCTTACAAAATGTAGATAAACCAGAGACTGTTATTTTATCTGCTTTCTGCAGCCTGCTGCCAGTGAATTTTTATTTTATTTTTTCCTTTACTCGTCTTTTAATGCCGGTAACAGATTTTGTATGAAATAAAGTAACGATTGCTCTAGGTCAAAAATAGAACATAAACAGCAAGCCTGTTTTAGCATTGATTCATTAAAAATGCAGTGCTACCTTTTCTGGCTATCACTACCATACTGTGCTATATTACATTATTCGGACTGAAACTTCTGCCCAAGCCATAGTTTAGCGCAAGTGTGGCCTATGAGATACATATACCGAGGTGGTTCTATTTTGGTCTCATTTTCATTTCATTTCAGATTCCCCTAATATAAGCAGTCTTGAAGTTCAATGCCTAAAATATTCAGCATCTTTCCTTGGCACACTGAGAAACACACAAAAATGAGTTAAAAGCAAAGTCATCATTATATTTTTTCATTGTTTGAATTTTGGGGACTTTGCTACTCTTCCCCCCCTCCCCTTTTTCCCCTTTTCTCATTGATAGTAGGAATCGAGACTAGATAAAAATGGCTGATTGTCCTCTAGTCTGCCTGTGACAGAAAATGTCGGTGCTATGCATCTGTGATAACCAGTGGTGTTGGAAGATATCTAGCTTTTATCATATTAAGGGCCCCACAGTTCACCTTAGTCAGTCTGAAGAATTGCCTGATGTTTCTTAAATTAAACTCTGGGCACAAACCACCAGGCACTGCTGTTTCACATCTTCCATTAAATCCACAAGTTTGCCCACAGAAGTGAACAGATATTGCACAGCTCCATCAGGGACACTATCTTTGGCTCATAAAGTTTTCTAGTATAAAAAAAACCAAAATCCAATCAAGGCCTCCTGTCCAAAACCTGATGTGGTTTGCTATATCTGATGACAATTTCAAAGCTCTGCCACACTATCAATTTTCCCTTCTCATCACTTTCTGCAACTTTTTATATTAACTATGGATAATGAATCTAAATAAAAATACCCACCCCCTCTGCTTTACATTAATTACTATACAAGCAAAATTGGGGTCTCTCTCCTCCCACATTTTATATGCATGCTGGTACCTGGAATATTTATACATTCCAAAGAGGGAAAGTTTATCTGGAAACCTGAAATCCTATTTTCGCTTATCTGAAGGATTTTCTGTTTATCTTTTGACTCTACTCTTCAGGGTAATTGCACTGCATTTATTTCTGGTTACTGAACACACATGCCCAATAGTTGGGCTGGGGGTGGGGATAGGAATGCCCTGGGTTCCTATCCATTATGTAAACCAATTACCTTGTACAAATTCTGATTTCCTGCTTATTGTAGGCAAGGTCCGGTTCAGCCCCAGGATCCTGTCCAAATGGAAGGCAAACACTTCGCTCATGTCAAGAGGTCTCTTCATGAGGCCACAGTGCCCTTGGCTGCAAACACCTCCTATGGCTGACCTGTTAACCGTAGCAGCCCCCTCAAGTACCAAAAGTACTCCATACTGAGAAGGTGCCTCTTGTATATTCTCTATTTTGGAATCTGCCAGAAGACGCATACTTAAGATATCATCTTTGCTCAGCCAAGATGGTGGGCTTTCGCTGTACATCCTGATATTGCTCTCCAGAGCACTGGGCTGAACATTTGCTCCTCTTACCAGAGGTCTCCAATGTCTCTTGTCTTTCTTGGGTGTTTCTTTCTCTTTGAACTTCTCCTGGTGGTCCCTTGCTTTCTCTGGGACTGCTCCTGCTCTCCTCTTATTCATAGAATTATTAGTCCCATGAAGTGGCTTTTGGATCAAACTCTTCTCCTGGCCAGCGACAGCCAATGGGTCCTTATTTTCATGGTGCAAAGGTACTGCTTGTTTCTTCCTTCGCTTGGGCTTCACGGTGCCTCGGATGTTGGCAGGTTTGCTGCGCTTGGACCGCAGGGTGATATACACCACATTGGGCAGTGCTGAAGTATCATTTGTTCCTATCTGGGGTCTTTCCAGATCAGAAAGCAACAAGGTGCCATCCAATGGGATTTCGAGGGAAAGAGTCTGGGCAGCATCCTGGAGATTCTGGGAATTTGCTTTCGAGGGTCTCACTCTGTGCTGTGGGACAATGTGACCTACTTGGCTGACAAGGAACCCCAGATATATCACAAAGGCTGTGCCCAACAACAAATTCCTTCTGGTCCTTGGGCACCTGCCACTCCAGAGTCTCAGAAACTGGGGTGCGCACAGAGAGCAAATGAACCAGTTTAAAATTTGGCATGTCTGATCCAGGAAGCTCATTTCTCCAATGAATCAACATGATGAATGCCGCTTAGGAATTCACTGGTTGCCTGCTAGGATGATGATGATGATGATACATGCCTTCTAAATTATCGGATTTCTCCTCCTCTTTTTCCAGCTGTGTGTGTGTGTGTGTGTGTGGTGTACACACACACAAACACACACACACTGGAAATGCCCAAGGAATGTGAATGTTCAGTTGTAATTAATCTGACAGGCTGCCCCAACAAGCTGTTAAAATCTTATCTGCCACCACAGAGGGTGTGAGCTTTTTTTCAGAGAATGAATGGAGTCGGCTGTGTAAACACAGTTAACTGAGTCACAGTAGGAAAAGTCTGGGAGTCCCTTCTGGGCTGGCGCACAGCTAGAGAGGAGAGAATTATAAATACCATTTTATAGTCATCATCATTCACAGAGTTATTTTTAAATCCATGTAAATCTTTATATTTTAAACCTACAGCTAAGGAATATGTATACATATATACATATATTATGCACACCGAAAGGAAAAAGATATTAAAATGCCCCATATTATGTGTATCAAATTAATAGAAACCCATGAAAATACCCTTCTAAACACAGCACAAAATGAATTTATTATCCACAATAACTGAACATGCAATAACAATTGTGAAAAGGAGACATCTTTCCGTAACTCAGTGAAATCAGAGTTTCCTCTTCCCATGCTAATGATAGGGAAGATGTTTTATAAAACCATTTTTGCCTCCTATAATTATGCTGATGTTGCATTAGCTACCCTACCTTCCCCCAATCAGGCATGCTTACATTATTTTATAATTCTCTTAGGCCTAACTTGAGCTAGACATACCCGCCAACTATTAAAATGCTTCCTGGCCCAGCATTAAAGGTACATTGCTATTAATTGCATACATAGGTGGTGTCTCCAAAAATGGTATGGATGTATACACAAAACTATGATACTGCAAGTAACAACTGTAAGCTGTTTCTTGTTGCAGCAGATTGGTGTGAGTGCTCGCAAGACAACAGTTATATTGGCAATAAACAAATGTGTACAAGTCTGTGAACTTTATCACACAAGCACACACACCCCTTGCAGTGGAACAAGAAATCACTTATGTTCAATTATAATAAGTTCATTATTTTGAAAAAGCATCTTACCTACACAGCTTGTCTCAGTCTTTGTCTAGTAAAACTTCTTTTAAAAACACAAAAGAAACTGTGCTGATCCATGCAAAGAAGAATTTAAAAAAATCCAAAATCCACAGTTGGGCAGTATCTTTCTTAGGACCATCGAAGCTGTCACAAAATAGGGAGCAAGCTTTCAAGTTATCCAAACCTGTATTTCTGTGTTCAAAGTCCTGGAACACACGAGTCATACATGACTCTACAGCTCATGTTTGGGAGATTTCACTGCAAACTCTACAGACGTTCAGAATGCTCTGGCTGTACAGGGCGGCTGTTTCCAGATAACTGCTACACACTTACATGAACTTTTCGTCATTATTTGTTAAGCTATTTTAAATTCTGCATTGGAAAACCCCAGTGTGATGTCTTGTTTCCAAAAAGAACAGCCTTCTGTCTGTCTGTTTCTTTCTAACTCCTGGGAGCCCCCTAGTGCAAAAAACAGTTAAGAAATATATACCAACCCTCTTTACTGAGAAGAAACATCTGGGAAGTCTTGACAATTTACAGCAGCGCACCTCAGCATATCGAACTAGGCAGTCATTTCCACTGAACTGAGTGAGGCTAGCTGTGATTCATTCATTATATTGGGTCATCAATGCCTCAAGAAGATTGTAATCAAAAACGCATGACAGAAAGAGGCAAGAGGGAGGAGGTGATGAGGGTCACAGGAGAACAATATATGTTCAGTTCTTCAATTCAATCCATCCTAACCTTGAAGATGGGCACTAAAGGATTAAGCCAAAGATGGGGTAACAGCAGCCGTCCGAGTGTTGTTAGGCTCCATCAGTCCAAGCCAAGCAGGGACAAGTGTCAGCGATGGTGGAAGTTGTAGTCTAGCAATGCATGCAGGGCTATAGGTTCCCCATCTGTAGGTTAAACCAACACCACCCTGTTTGAGGAGAGTGTTGCAAGTTTCTGAGGCCCAGAGGAGGAGCCCACCTGCCATGACATAGCTTTTTTATTACTGATGCTCCGTAATGTTGTACACAGCCCTGGGATCTTTCGATAAAGAGTGGTATATACAATGAATAAATAATAATAATAATAATAATAATAATAAACTGAACTGGGGTGTGTGTGTGTGTGTGTGTGTGTGTGTGTGTGTGTGTGCTGTCTGAACAGCCCTCTAGTTGGTCTCTATGAAGAAAACCTGACTGAAGACATAAGATAAAATTCTTCAAACTGACAGGATTAATGGTGAGGTGTATTAACAACCTTGCATTAATCTTCTTAGCATATTTTTAATATTCCTCCCTGCTTGACAAAGTATTTTCTTTTCTGGTGAAAGATGCTCTGGAGGCTGCTTTAAAATGTTGATAACAAGAGCCGTACGGAGGAGCCAGAGTCCTGGTACTCTTCTTCCCTAAGTGGAGAAATTCACTTCTGACAAATCCCATAAGCTTCCCCCATGTATGAAATTCAACCTGATTACATTATGATCAGCCTCTGCTGCAATTTTCTGTTTTGATGAAAATGCAAAAAAAAAAAAAAAAGCTACTGATATTTTAGTGGGTGCTTTTGTACTCAAGTTTGTTTTAGGCCAGGCTTGGAATGAATTCATTCCGTTGAACAAAGAAGAAAATGTCTTGTGCCTTTTTAACAGCTGTATGGCTGGCACAAATTAAGCAGGGCAAGCCTTTTTCAGTATGGAAATACAATGATGAGCAAGCTTCCCCAGTTGACATTCTGTATGCCAGGCATCTAATTATAAGTCTGTGGCGTCTGATTTAATTTTGGGCCCTAAACTTCAGCTTGTACCATTCTGAATGACGGGGAAGATGACTGAGGACAGACTTTTTATGAAAAGGTTCATTTGGGTAAACTTGAACTAAACTAGTTCGCTTTCTAAAACAGCAAACTTGAACTGGTTTCCTTTCAAGTTAGATCAAAGGGTCAATTATACCGATGGGGATGAAGGTTTTTTTAAGGATACCTGAAAAGAAGTACAACTTCCCATCCCACCTTAAATACTGTAACCTGGTAACTGGAATCCATGTGAGAACTCCTTAACAGCTTCCTGCATGGTGTCAGTAACACTAGGAAAAGGCAATTGCCTGTATTCTTCATGCACAAGATGAAGCCCTGCTTTACCACCTCTTTGCTTCAAGATTACATGGTGGCCATACGGGTATGGGAACAGCAGGTTGGCGGCTGCAGGAGACCCAACCACCAACAAGTCAGAGGCGCTGCATGATTCCCAGTCATGAAAAATCAATCCTCTGTATATTTAAAACTACATGAAATAATAACAATAGAAAGCAACATCTCATCTAAACAGAATGCCCGCTAGTTGTAATCACTCTAGGACTGCAGAAACAAGTAGGGTGTTTTGTTGTTGTTTAGTCGTTCACTCGTGTCCGACTTTTTGTGACCCCATGGACCAGAGCATGCCAGGCACTCCTGTCTTCCACTGCCTCCCGCAGTTTGGTCAGACTCATGTTGGTAGCTTTGAGAACACTGTCCAACCATATTGTCATCTGTCGTCCCCTTCTCCTTGTGCCCTCCATCTTTCCCAACATCAGGGTCTTTTCCAGGGAGTCTGCTCTTCTCATGAGGTGGCCAAAGTATTGGAGCCTCAGCTTCAGGATCTGTCCTTCCAGTAAGCACTCAGGGCTGATTTCCTTCAGAATGGATAGGTTTGATCTTCTTGCAGTCCATGGGACTCTCAAGAGTCTCCTCCAGCACCATAATTCAAAAGCATCAATTCTTCGGCAATCAGCCTTCTTTATGGAAAATAAGGTCAGTTGCTCTAGACTGCATAAGGGAATGGAAGCAATGGTCTGGGAAGAAAGCTGCACTAGGCCTCCTCGTTCCTAATATTTTTAAACTGACCTGCACTGCAATCTCAGAAATCAGTCAAATTGTACTCTTTGGGGCTTACTTGCAGGGAACTGGATAAAGACTACAGCCCTAGTGTGAGTGGACTGTTATGGCATAAGCTTTCCAATGCCTAAATCTGTAAGCCTCAAGACTGTTGTTTTTGCTACTACCTGTACATTTCTTGCCAACTTGAGTCTGAGCATTGTTTCATCAGGACCGCCAGAGGGCAGTCAAGACATTCAATTATGATTTAGTTTCTTCAGAACCACAATAAATATGTAGCCATGCAATCCAACCACGACTGCTCAGAAGTAAATTCAACTGAACTGAGTGGAGTTAGGATTGCATAGGCCACTGTTTTGGAACAAAACCACAAATCTAGCCTACTGTACATCATCCTGGATCCAAAAGAGCAGTCGATTCATCCAGCCAGCCAGCGTAATCAAACTGTTCACCCGCACGAGATAACATTCCACATTCCAATGCAGCCGAGTTCTCATGTGCTACTTGCTTCCCCTATACCCACCTCTCTTGTCGCTACAGACACTGGAATTCCCTCTTCCTCATATCTATTAAAAGCACAGGAAATTGAAAAGCCTTGAAAGAACAGTACTCAGTTAACTGAGGTTCTGCCCCCCACCCACCAAAGCCTTCCCCTTGTAATGTCCCATTTTGGGGGGTACTTTTTACTCAAGATTTCCCCCCCCCAAAAAAAAGCTGAACAACTTTAGGGGGAGATCTCCTTTTTAAAAAGCTGATCAACTTTGGTGGATCCCATTTAAAAAGTTGAACAACTTGGGCAGATCCCCTAAAAAAAGCTTTAAAACTTTGGTGACACCCCCCTAACAAAAATTCTGGCTTCGTCCATGTTGCACCCCCTACTCTGTGGTGGCCTGCAGGTGACTCAAGGGGGATCACGAGTTGCTAAAAACAGCAGAACGTTGGAGACATCAGTGGTACCTTAGTTCTCAAACTTAATCCGTTCCGGAAGTCTGTTCCAAAAAACCAAAGCGTTCCAAAACCAAGGCACATTTTCCCATAGAAAGTAATGCAAAATAAATTAATCCATTCCAGACTTTTAAAAACAAACCCTAAAACAGCAATTTAACATGAATTTTACTATCTAACAAGACCATTAATCCATAAAATGAAAGCAATAAACAATGTACTGCAGTCACACAATCAATCAACCAGTAGCTGAACTGGGTTCCACACAGTCACAAAAACAAAACAAAAAAGCAGTAAAAACAAAAACACAAAATAAATAGCAAAAAAAAAGACAGACCTCAGCCAAACACTCAAAATGGAAGTGTGGTGCTCAGAACGGAAGTGTGGCACTCAAAATGGAGCACATTTGGCTTCTGAAAAAAGGAACACTTACTTCTGGGTTTGCAGTGTTTGGGTTCCAAGTTGTTTGAGTACCAAGGCGTTTGAGACCCAAGGTACCACTGCATACCAGACAAGTAGTCTTGCTTGCTGTTTGATAATCATAACCATCATCACCCCCTACCTCTCAATTTAGTTGCGGCGAGGGAACAAAAAGAAGAGGCCTACCTAGTCCCTCGTGGGCTGGGTTTGGCACAAATTTCTTCAAAAAAACAGAATGGGGTCAATAGCAGCAGAACTTGTGGATTTACCGATGCATGAACATAATGGCTTGGATCCTAACTTCCCTTCCAGAACAGAAGTGAGGTTTCCTACCTTCCCCTTTCTTCTGCAGCCCCTGAATATCTGTTTCTAGGGTAAGGGGATCATTAGTAATGGTGGATCATGATGCAGCAGGCTGAAAGTGGAGGGAAGTGTGTGATTCACTTCCAAGTAAACGTGATTAAGGGTCGGTTGAGAAGCACAGCTATAATGGCTGTTGCAATCACAAGAAAGGAAACTGACATGTTAGTAGAAGAATTTTGGGCAGAATATAGTCCCAGCTCAGTTGTAAGCAAGGTTAGGTAGAAGGGGTTCTAATAATAGAAAGACAATTCTAATTAATTGCAGGAAACCAAAGCTGTCAGAGGAAAGTTAAAAGAGGCGAATCGTTAAGGAAATCAAGGCTGGCTGACTCAAGTTTGAGTCAGCAAGACTGTCAAGAACATCTGACAGCGCTTTAAAAGTCACCTGAAGCTACAGACTGCAATGCAAAATGCCAAGTTCTTCTGTATTTTAAGAATTTCGGAATAAGCCTATTTCTGGGGGAAAGCCAAAGCCTCGGGAAAGAGCCATAGCTCAGTGGCTGCCACTTGTGCCTAAGAAAACATGACCATCCTTTTTTGGAGAAGAGTGTCCCCTGTCCTGTTTGGACTTCAAACAGGACGCCTTTTTTCACGTAGCTCATCCTCATTCTCAAAATTGCATGGGCAGAGGGTAGGGTGGGTTGTTGTCAGCCAGCTGCCTATAAAAGCAGGCCGGCTGAGCTGTTTGTGTTCAGTTCAGTTCCAGCTTAAGAATAAAGAGCTGCTTGGAGAAATCTCTGTGTCGTCTGCTTTGCCCACCCACTACTTAATAGGCAGAGGGTGCGTCACAGAGAGTGTGAGAGGGAGTTTGCAATTCACGGGCCTGTTACAGCTGAGTCTTGGGTTTTGCACAGGCAAGGGACAGCAGGTGGATCAGAGAGTGAGAGAGGGGATTTGCTGGGGCCTGTGCAGGAGAGAGGGTTTTTGCATGCACAGAGGGGGCAGAGTGGGTCAGACTCAGAGAGCGAGAGAGGGAGTTTGTCAAACCAATTCACATTACAAAGCCCAGCTATGCAGGTAATGTGCAATATTTTTCTTGCGGTTGTAAATCATAGTGCTTTTGTTGTTGTTTTCACTGAATAAGGCACTGCAAACCCCGTGTGCCACTGTAATGGATTGAAGCCATTTCTGCAAAAGGGAAAGTGATTTTCAGTCCCCCAATCCCCACCCCAACCTGTCCCACATATTTTGGCGGAAGCCTTCCCTCTATGAGACAAAACATTTCCCCTCATAGGCCTGGTCACAACCACTCTCCCACACAATTTATTGAATGAGCACCAACACATGATCCCCCCCCCAGGCGTAGCAAGGGGGGGTGAGGGGGCGGGCCGCCCCGAGTTCCATAATGGAGGGGGTGACAAATTACCAAGAAACAAAAAAAAAAAAATGATTTTTTTAAAAATTATTTTTTAATGCCTGCTCCGAAGGTCTTATTTTACTATACTAGGGATTATATAGCTATATATGAAATTTCATGCATATCGGTTAGTATCTTGACCCTCCTCCACCAAAATAGCTGTTCACTTGGCTGTTTTCCTATGTCATGAATGCTGAAATTTCAGTTCAGAGAACACTTACTGTTCCCAACCCTAACCCTGTGGAAAGCCATCTAATTAGACTTTAATTTGATTTTGAGATGTTTTTAGGAGGTAATTTAATTATTGTTTGATTTTATACCAATGTTATGTATCTGATGTTAGCCACCCTAAGCCCGACTTCGGCCGGGGAGGGCGGGATATAAATAAAAGTTTTTTATTATTACTTGTTATTATTCCTTTGTAAGAAAATATGAAATAACATAAAACAATTTTTGCGGGGGGGGGATCAATGGGGGGGTTGACACAAAATTTTCTGCACTGGGTACCACCTGACCTTCCCATGCCTGGGGGGGGGGCAATTTTTTTTTTTGCCCCCGGGTACCAATTTACAGTGATAAAGAATTGCTTGCACTACATATTTCAGTATGGTTGGATAGCCCAGGACACAGACACACCTGTCTGCTTATTTATCACCATCTAGAGATGCACATTTACATGAATCTTATCCATGCCTTGGCAGAACTGTCCATTTGGGGATACAGCTGCATGCATACCCCCGATATTATTGCACTGGATCTCATTACCTTAGAGACACCCAATGTCACATAGCTCACTGTTGGAGAAATTAGCCCCAATACGTTTCAATCTTTCCTTGTTTAATTAGATATATGCAGATTCCTGCCTGAAATCTTGGAGAGCAGGGGCAAGGCAGTGCAGACTAGACCTAGACGCTGCAGGGTCGTATGTTGTTTGACTGCAACTCCCATCATCCCCAGCCAGTTTACCTGGCGACCAAGAATGATGGGAAATGAAGTCCACCAAAATCTGGGGACTCCGTGTAGCAATATGGACCAATGATCTGACTTGGTATAAAGCTATCACCTGACTATGGCCCTATGTGTATTGCATCTAGCCCACAAAGGCTGATACATCTTTTAAGTCTTCAAGGGTGTGTGGATGTGTGGGTGCGCGCGCGTGGGTGTGGGTGTTTGTGTGTGTAAGCTGCAAGGGCACACACACGATTACCATTCAGGAATTTCTCTTCTGGTCGACTCCAAAAGAGGAAAACTTTTTAACAACCTTAGCAAGTCTGCCTTAAATAAAAGCCACGTCTTCCTCTTTCCCTTAGCTCCTAATCTCGTGATCACGACGAAGCGCACACGTGGCATTAAATCCATGGCACAGAAAAGAAGGGGGTGCAGAATTGGGTTTAAACCCAGCAGTTTCTCTCGCCCGCCGTCTCTCTTCGGCTTTCCAACGTACCCAAAACCCAAAACTGGCCGGCCAGCCTGCAAAACGTCTCCCAAATGAGCGTATCCCTGGAGGCACATAGTGGGAGGGAAGGTGGGTTGATCACATGAGGACAGGGTGGAGCTCCTCGTTCCCACCCGCAGTTTAGCGTTGACCAGGAAGCAGGATCCGCAAGGGAAGCTTTGTAAGCAAATTCAGGAGGCAGGTTTGCATTTCTGATTGAGAGCACTTGAGCAACTTCTCGGCGAAAGAGGCTGAAGGGCAGAGGAGCAAGTAGGAGCTAAATTCCTTCCGCGTTGCAGGTTTGCAAAGCAAGACTTGGGAGAAGGAGGACCCTGCGGCTGAACTACAGCTCCCATCATCCTTTGCCACCGGCCGTGCTACTGGGAACGGTGGGAGTTGGAGTCCGGCAAGGTCTGTAGGGCCGCGGCTGCCCCATCCCTCCTTTTGGGGGTGGTGAATGGTATAAAATCTGAGGATTTTAGTTCAGTGGCTACTGTGGTGGTTTGTTGTGTGGAAACAACAAATATCAGATTGGGGATTAAATGAAATGTTCTTGTCTAAATGAGTAGACACTGGTGGAACAACTCTGCATGCGAACAGGTTTTGAGACCTGCTCTTGCTCAGTCATGCAATTCACTCCCACAGCATTGACAGGTTTAAAAAAAAAATCGCATGTTTGGACAGGCTTTTCCTGACTCGCAATTTTATGATCACACACTGCTTTTTCATATTATGTATTTACTTTTTGTTTGTAATTTTATTACTGCAGTTTGTGCGAACCGCTTAGAGATTTTGTGGCACTGAGTGATGGCTTTCCACTCTCCATAGCGGCTATTTATTATTTCATTTTTGTGTGTCCGCAAAACACTGTAGCCCCTTTCAGACGTTATGAATGGGGGGGGTGGCATTGCATTGAGCTGCCCTCTCTCCCAGAGCCAGCTCCATATTTTAGGCAGCGCCATGCAAAGTGCCCCCTCCTGGTGTGTGTGTGTGCGGGGGGGGGGTCATTTGTCAGTAGTTCACGGCAAGCTTACCTGGCTTCACTTGGAGGCTTGATCTAACCACCCTTTAAATTCCCACAATGCCTCAGAATGATGCTAAGCTTGGGGCATTGTGGGAAATTCAAAGGGTGACTAAATACAGCTGCCTGATGTTCCATGGAGTAAACCCCCCCCCTTTTATGGGTGCTCAGAGCAGGGATCAGCAATTGGCCCTGCCAGCCCTCTGGAGCTCTGACAGGTGCCTGAGGGTTCATGTGCTGGCTCCAGCCCTCCCCTCCTGAATGCATTTGTTATAAGATGTTAATATTGCCCTCCATCTGTTTGTTTGTTTGTTCGTTTGTTTGTCTAAAGGTGAAAGCAGATCTGATCCCAACATTGCTGTGCCCATGGCACTGTCCCACCATGCAGAACTTCTGAAAGATGAGTCTGTGATGTGTACAACTGCATAAACTTAGGGTTAGGAACCCTGCACTTCTGCAGTTCATGGTGGCATGGAACGCCTGTGCACACACAACTGTCACTGTGTAGGCAATCACCATGATGTTCAATGCATGACAATCAGGAGTGAGACTGCCTGGTGCATCAATGTTGAGGACAAGACTGATGGGCAGAGTTCCACTAACCCCTGCATTCATTGAATATATGCAGTGTGTGTGTGTGTGTGTGTGTGTGTTAGAGAGGGAGAGAGAAGTTGTGTATTACCCTAAATATTAGTGTTAATTATATACTATATATACTATATATATATGAAACCTTCATATTATACATTGCTACAACTCATGCTGCACTTAGATTTATTGTTCAATATCCATAGTAACATGATACTGGAACACAGATCATAGAAGAATTCTAGAATGATTCTTGCATATAGCCATTGGGAATACTTTGCTGAAATGTGTTATTTGTTCAATTTATTTCTCTGGTTCCAGAGCTGCCAGAAACAGGATCCAAGTAGCTCCTTAAAGACTTCTGAGTCTCTCTTGAAGAACAGAGATGGACAGCTGGCAAGGAACCACCAGCCCTGTCAGCAGCAACGTGACAGATCTAACAATTGGTTTCACCTCCTCAGCAATAGCTGTCATCTTGTTTGGAACAAACTTTGTACCAGTTAAGAAATTTGACACTGGTGATGGTAAATGTTTGTGCTTAAACTGAATTGCTATTGTTATACATGGTACATGTTGCAAAATTTCCATACTCTTTAAAACAACAGCCACTTTATATTAGGTTGATGATAGAATCACAGAGTTGGAATATTTATATAACTAAATAAACATTGTTATAAATGGGATTTAGTATTTGACTAATCCTCTAAACAAGCTGAGTAGCTGGTGTTTTCTAGAAGTTATCACACCATCAGCTCAGTTGGTAGAGCATGAGACTCTTAATCTCAGGGTTGTGGGTTCAAGCCCCATGTTGGGCAAAAGATTCCTGCATTGCAGGTATGTGGAGAGTCAATGCAAATGAATTTCCCCTGCTTCTGTTTGCAACAGACGCCAAGCTTTTTTTATAAAATCCAACAAAGCATGCTTTGAATGTTGTTTTTCAGTAAACTACATGTTAAGGTAAACACATGGGTTAAAAAAAAAAAAAAAAAAAAAGCATGCTAAAGCTGGCCACATACGTTCTGAATGCAAAAATAGCCATGGGGCTCTGCACTAAAGTGGGGTCCTTTGCCAGTTTTCCAACTGAAAGTCCTACTCTCTACTGCTTGCTACTGATGGGCTGTGGAAGGTGCTGTTTATTAGCAGCCAGAGCCGTGAGTCAAGTGAAGAGTTCATTCTGGGTTATGAGTTCGAAATAAGGAAAACACATTTATTGCAATATATAGTTTGGTTCCCACAGTTCAGTGGTCTTGATACACTGAAGGGCCATCACTCAGGGGAAGGGCTGTAACTCAGGGATAGAGGGTCCCAGGTTCCATCTGTCAATGTCCAGGTTGTGTAGGGAGTGCCCTATACCTGAATGATTTCCCTCTATCTAAAGATTTGATTCAGTCTAAGGCAGCTTCCTATATTTCTGTGCTCTGCCTTATCATGTTCTCAGTCTATCCACATCTTTTTTTCTAATTAGGCCCTATCTACCTGCTTTTCCCTTAGATCAGTGTTTTTCAACCACTGTTCTGCGGCACACTAGTGTGCCGCGAGATGTTGCCTGGTGTGCCGTGGGAAAAATTGTGTTTATTTGATTCCTATTCAAGAGAATTACTTTATATATAGTCAATATAGGCACAGAGTTAAAAATTTTAACATTTTCTAATGGTGGTGTGCCTCGTGATTTTTTTCATAAAACAAGTGTGCCCTTGCCCAAAAAAGGTTGAAAAACACTGCCTTAGATTATTGTTCTTAATCTATTGCCCACTACTGTGCATTCTCTTCCCCACTTTCAGAGACCCCTTATAACTCAGTTTTCTGACTTCCGCTTCCATACTTTTCCATATTGTTGCCAAGGTGAGGTTTAACACCAGCCAAAGTGATGTTTTCCTTCTGTTTCTGACATCTTCATTTCCCAAATAGTTTGGAAACATTCCGTGATATTGCAGCTGCTCAGCCAAAGACGTCACCACCACCCCCAAATCTCCCAACGCTTCTTATGATGTAGACTAAAACTAAACAGCCATGACTGCAGAATGATCTGTTGTGCTTAATTATTCTTGGGTTTATTTGTTTTCTAGGAATGTTCTTCCAGTGGATTCTCTGTGCCGCTATCTGGATAGTTTCTTTGATTGTTAACCTTATTCAGAACAGCCCTAGATTTTGGCCTCTTGCCATGGTTGGCGGCTCTTTATGGGCTACAGGTATGGCTGAAATAATGCTTACCTTGTCACAATTTAACACCCATGCACATGTGAATCTATGCACCATTTGCAGATTACAGGAATGTTGTAAAATGCAATTGTTAATACTGAGACATATGCACATATTGGCGTCCTTCAAACACTTTTTGTCTTAAGGCAGGATGGGTGGGGCTTTAATGATAACAAGAACAATAGTAATGTTATTATTTATACCCCACTTTCCTGGCTGGGTTGCCACAGCCACTGTGGACGGCTTCCAACACATATACCGTATTTCCCGGCGTATAAGACGACTGGGCGTATAAGACGACCCCCAACCTTTCCAGTTAAAATATAGAGTTTGAGATATACTCGACCGCAGATTCTCCAGCCGGGGTATAAGATGACCCCCGACTTTTGAGAAGATTTTCCTGGATTAAAAAGTAGTCTTATACGCCAGAATATACAGTACTTTACAAGTATTTTTTATTACAAGAAAATAGAACACAGTTAACATTTGCTTTTCATTTTGAAGTAAAACCTGCACTGCCAGCTACTCTGCAGTGTAAACATGCCACTGATTTGACCTTAAGGTGTGCGTCGTGGTTTCAAATAAAAAGCAAGATACCAGGGCAACACTTCGGCAAAGCTTCGTAATAAGCAACGGGGGGGGGGGGATAACACTCCGCATATTACAAGCATATTAGCTCTGCCCACATCCACACCTTGGTTTGCATTCTGATCACCCTCCACAGGCTGAAAAGCGATATTCTGCAGCACAGCGCCACCTGTGCTCTGGGAGGCTTCCTGCACATTTTAGAATCGGGGGGGGGGGGACGACGACTCATGGAGGGTGATCAGAAGGGCAAAGCCAGAGCACTTGTCCTCATGCTCTCTTCCCACCTGTTTACTTAACATGACGAGAGAATGTCTGAAGAGGGCTATTAATTTTGTCTCACATCCATTGCTATGTAATTCAGCATGACGAGAATAATAAATGCTATTGCGTGGTAGAGTGCTTGATCCTACAAGGACTTTCAGGGTTCTTCCAGCTGTGATTTGTGTCTGTTCAGTAGTCATTTTTCCCCCTCTCTGAGATTTCATGTCAAATCACTTAAAGCAGGGGTCCCCAAACTAAGGCCCGGGGGCTGGATGCGGCCCAATTGCCTTCTAAATGCGGCCCGCGGATGGTCCGGGAATCAGCGTGTTTTTACATGAGTAGAATGTGTGCTTTTATTTAAAATGCATCTCTGGGTTATTTGTGGGGCATAGGAATTCGTTCATATTTTTTTTCAAAATATAGTCCCGCCCCCCACAAGGTCTGAGGGACAGCGGACCGGCCCCCTGCTGAAAAAGTTTGCTGACCCCTGACTTAAAGGCTGGTAGAGCTTTAGTATGACTGCTTCAGAAAATAGTGCCAAGTGTGGCATTCAGTTACTGTATTGAAAACACAGGGCTGACCCAGACTTAAGTCTGAATTCAACCCACGGGAAATATTTTAAGTATGTTCAGGAGACTGTAGTGATGTTGCTATGGGATTGTACTGGGCTAAAATCCCCACCTGCCAGCTGCAAAGTCATCAGTCACATGAAAGAGACCTTTGTGCATATGGGGTGCAGAGGTGCATATACATTTGTATGTATTAAGGCCTATTCTGTGAAGCAGGGGCATGGCCAAAAAGAGTAGTGGCAGATATGGCTGCTCAAGGTGGTTTCACAATCTCCAAACACATCGGGTGAATGTGTGGTGGAAGTAATTTGTACCTCCAGCATGTAAACATATGTGAGTACGAAGGAATGACAAATTGTTATCCTCCAGTTCCTTATATATGTTAAGTGGCATGTAATTTGAACAGTTAATGTACCGTACATAAGAGTTGGACACTGTGCACATTCACCAACCCTCATGGCAAATGTGCACATCATCCATCCACAGCGAGGGAATTGTGCGCAATTCCTGGTCAATATACAAAATCCTCAACGGGTTTCGGGAAACGTGTATATATCTTGGTTGAGTTTTGTACATTCTCTGGCCATGATGCATAATCTAGCGCACTAAATGTACAGTGGTACCTCGGGTTACAGACGCTTCAGGTTACAGACTCCGCTACCCCAGAAATAGTACCTCGGGTTAAGAACTTTGCTTCAGGATGAGAACAGAAATTGTGCTGCAGCGGCAGCAGGAGGCCCCATTAGCTGAAGTGGTACCTCAGGTTAAGAACAGTTTCAGGTTAAGAACAGACCTCCAGAACGAATTAAGTTCTTAACCCAAGGTACCACTGTAGTGATTTATTGTAGATTGTGCTTATTAGCAGTTGCATTAATAAAACTGATATAGAGCTACTGTAATAAGATTATACTCTATTAATAATCTGCTAATTTTGCTTTTGTTCTTTTCATACTGTGCAGGTAATATAACAGTTGTCCCCATTGTCAAAACCATTGGGTTGGGCCTTGGTCTCTTAATCTGGGCTTCTTTTAACTTGCTAACTGGCTGGGCAAGTTCAAGGTAAGCACCCTGCATACTTCACCTATAGTATGAGTCATCATTTATGTATTTGTAACATTTAATTAAAAACTACCATTAACAAGACCAATGTCATGACAAAAGCACACACACACCCCCACATACTTCATCGTAATATACAATCTTGCCCCAAAGATCAGGCTCAAAATATTGTCTGGATACTTCCATCCTGATGCAATTTCCTCCCTGATGTAATTTCTCAATATACATTCACAAGTTGACTTCAAGATGTTATTATGTGTATGTCAGATATAATGTCCGCTAGACCCTATAAATCATATGAGGATCCTTAATAGGTTGAATTAAATGTTTCCATGAGCAATTAATAGTTGCTTATATTTTTAAAGTGTTGTTAAAATTTTTGCAGTGTACAAGACTAGCCTCAACTACTAAATATTTTTCAAGACAGTATTTTTATTGTTCAGATGGTACATGAGATCGAGACATCTTTACTTCCAGGAATGGACTCGTTTATATTTTTATATACATCCTTTCAACATGTACAAGAACAAGTCAAACTGCAATGCTGTGACCCTGGGGGAAAAAATCAATGTTCTTTGCCAAGCTATCATCCCCTTGTACTTGTGATTGCCACACACAATTTATTTATGCAAGCTAGATAGCTTTCCCTGCACTTTTCTATGCCCATCTCATTTTGGAAACAATTTAAAAAGAGTTTTTAACCTTTCTGTTCACAGGTTTGGCTGGTTTGGGATTGACCCAGAAGAAGTAGCAAAACCAGCTTTAAACTACATTGGAGCTGGACTTTCAGTATTAAGGTATGCATAATCTAACTATATTTCTATTTTGAAACACTACTTATTCATATAAGAGTGTGTGGGTGCGGGTGCATATATGCAAGTGAATCAGAATTTAAAAACGACTGAGGCAAAGTGAAACTTTTATTCTTTTGAGTCTGCAGGTAAGCATGTGTGTTGAAGGCTGCAATTCCTAACCACATACTAGGTAGGAAGGAAGTCCCATTGGTCCAGTGGAATTTACTTCTCAGTAAATATGCATAGGATAGTACCATTTATGAAGCAATGTTGTCCCTCAGCCAGAGATATTAAAGGATAATGTCTTAACAAATGATTTTAAAAATCAGCAAAATGAAGTAAGGAAGACTAAATCATGTATGATTTAGCAGAGATTCCTGCAATGCAAGGGGTTGGATTAAATAATCACAATTCTATGATTCTTTAAGACACATGCATATATATACACAGAGAGAGAGAGAGAGAGAGCGCATTGGAAGCTGAATGGAATCCATTCCGGAAGCCTGTTCGACTTCCAAAACGTTCAGAAACCAAAGCGTGACTTCCAATTGGCTGCAGGAAGCTCCTGTAGCCAACCAGAAGCCCCGTCAGATGTTCGACTTCCAAAAATAGTTTGCAAACCGGAACACTCACTTCCAGGTTTTCGGCATTCAGGATCCAAAACATTCGAGAACTAAGCTGTCGAAAACCAGGGTACATCTGTGTGTGTGTGTATGTTTGTGTGTGTGTGTACTTACATGCATAAAATGCTACAACATGATGGTGTTTAGTTCATGATGATATTTCATTTGCAGTGCCATCCTGTTTCTTTTCATAAAAAGTGATGTTGAGAGCTCTTCTCCGTCATCTGAGAGCACCCCACTATTAAGACATGTAAGTTTTTGCTTTTGTTCATGGTACACTTCCGTACTAGAAAAAAAGCATTATAACACAGAACTTATTCCAACCGCTTCCTCTTTGTCGTAGCCCCTATGAGGCCTCCTACATTTTTTCACAACTGTAAAGGATATTGGAAAGAAGAGAAAGTACACTTATTTGTGCCCTCTAAGGTTAGGAAGCAAGGAAGATTTAGCAAGACAAACGTATCAGGATATAGCTTCCAATGTTGTTCAATTATCAGTTCAAAAATAAAAATAACTGGGGAGTTGAGAAATCTCTTTCCTTGGACATCCCAGTGTGTGTGAGTGCATTTACATGGTTTTCTGTGTTATCGGTGCATTTTTTTAATAGGGTTACTTACTTGTTTTTTAATATCTATATTTATTGTGTATTTTTGTACCTGCATTAATTTATGCTGTGAGCATCCTTGGGTCCTGTACTAGGAGAAAGCAGGGATGCTGTATTGTTTTAACACTCGATTGTGAGCCGCCCAGAGTGGCTGGGGATACTCAGCCAGATGGGCAGGGTACAAATAATAAATTATTATTATTATTATAAATTATTATAAAGAAAAGAAGAGCGATGAAATGAAATGAATAATATCCGCAGGGGCACCAGCTGCGAATTCTTTAGTTATCAGCTCCTATCAGCTTCTCATCCCCAAGTGAATGAGCATACCTAGCACAATCCAGGTCTGAATGTTTTCAGAAATATTAGCCTTAATAGCTTTCCTTTTCACCAACAGTCAATCAACAGCTCTGAACATAGCACTGAAAACAGGACTGATGCTTCATGGGTAGACCATCTTTCTCCATTGGGAAAGAGAATGATGTAAGTCGGCCTACCTGGCTTCCTGTTTCATGGTTCCTTTGGTGAACTTCACAAGGCAATAAAGACGACAAACTGTAACCATTCTGTGGCAGTGATGAGTGCTCCAGCATCTCTTTCAAGACAGCAATTTCTAGAAAACTACTGGCAGTTCTCCAGCATGTTTTCTGCTGCAGCCCTGCAAACCTTGTAGTGCAATGGGTGTCTTTGAGTTTGTAATATCTTAATCTTTCTTTCTTTTTCCTGGAAGAGGCTGCTCCCTGGCTGTGATAGCTGGAATGTTTTATGGCTCGAGTTTTGTGCCAGTGCTTTACATCAAGGACCACGGCAGAAGGAATGGAACTAAATATACTGGAGCAAGTCAGTTTGGTAAAGGCAGATGAATTGTTTCAATATCAAATCCAAACCAGCAAGAAATTTTGCTCATTCACGTTGTTTGTTTGTTTGTTTTTTTGTTTGTTATAAGTATTAATCACCTCATAATATAGTTTCTCTAGGTCATTGATGAGGCGTTTCTAGCTTGCAGGACTAATTTGGCCCATGACATGGTTTGGCCCAAGCCACAACCACCTGTCCATCACTTGATGTCATATGACATCAGGTGCCAGTCAGATAAAGTCATGGCAGCAAATTTAAAAGAAGGAATTAGGAGCACACTTTCCCAGCCCTAGGATACTGTGCCTTTAAAGCACAGTCTTTCCCTCAAAGAATTCTGGGAACTGTAGTTCACCCCTGACAGAGTTACTGTTCCCAGCAATCCTTAACAAACTGCAGTAGTTCATGCATTGGTGACATCAACATTGAATTACAGCAGTGCACTCTGTGTTGGGCTTCTCTTGCGCTTGACATGAGAACTGCGGTTAGTGCAGAATGCTAGTGCAGTTGCTGATTTCTTACTGGGTAAAGTTTTAAGTTGGTACTATTGTTATATCAAGCCATTAATGGCTTGGGACCCGTTTACTTGCAGAATCACCTTATCCCATACGTACCCACTCAAAGGTTTTGATCTGTGAAACTGTTACCTTCACTGTATTCTTTCCAGCGCTTACAGTCGTACCTCGGGAGTAGATCATCTTGCTAGACTAACGTTTTGGCTCCCGAATGCCGCAAACCCGGAAGTGATTGTTCCAGTTTGCGAACGTTCTTTGGAACCCGAAGGTCCATCGCAGCTTCCGCAGCTTCCAATTGGATGCAGGAGCTTCCAGCAGCCAATCGGAAGCCTTGGTTCCCGAATGCTTTGGAAGTCAAATGGACTTCCAGAACAGATTCTGTTTGACTTCCGAGGTACCACTGTACTTGAAAACCTTTTTCGTTTTGGCAAGCCTATCCAGACACCAGATGCACAGGTGTTGATGTGTTTACATATTTTCTACTGTTATTTTTAATTGCTTTAAAATGTTTTAGAATGGTTTTTAACTATTTCTGTTGATGCTTTTAATATTTGTTGTAAACCACAAAGAAATCATTTAGTTTAAATCAGTGAGACATTTAGTATAGTATTTACAGTCACGTTTACATCGCACATATACACTGAGCAAAGCCTCTTGATCAGCTAAAACTGGGGAAGGCGTTGAAGGCCTTATATGAACAAACGTGTGGCTAAGGTATGAGCAAGACCTTACCAGAAGTAATTGCTGCTTTTCTAGAATATTGTTAACTTCCTAAACATTTTCTACATATGCGTATGCCTCCCATTTTTGTTTCAGATTTAGATTACGTCTTTGCCCACTTCAGTGGCATCTTCCTTACAAGTACCATCTACTTCCTGATCTATTGTGTAGTAATGAAAAATAGACCTAAGGTTTATCCTGAAGCCATCATCCCAGGTAGAATTCTGAAATACATATGCATTGCAGATCACTATTAAACATACTTCGTTCTGTTGCTATTAGACAGATGTAGGCAATGTTTGAGTATGCCACTCTGGGTGCCTTCAAGAGTGCTGAGGTTTCTATCCTGCACACAGTCTTTAAGAGCCCTTTTATTTTTTAAAAAAACCGGAAGGTATTTTGGGAAGGTATTATATTAATAATGTAGTAGTGGCAAAGTAGCCAACACGGTGCTCTCTAGAAGTTGTTGAACGCCAACTCACATCATCTGGACAGCATCTGGAGAGCACTGCACTGGCTCCTCGTGAAAAGAAACCTGTTACATATGGAAGAATACATCTGATCAGCCCATTCAACAAAGAATATGTTTGCATTTGCAAGGATACATACAGCTGTGCCTGCATACAGAAGCAGGTGGGGCGTTTCTGCTGCAGGGAAAGATCAGTGCCCCACCGACTTAGTGCCCCTTAGCTCCTTGAGGGACACAAAGGCTAGTGTTACATAATGGCTTTCACCCCAGGCTAAAAATCAGGTAGTCCCTGCTTCGTATTCATTTCTGACATGAACTCCTGGCAAATTTATGGTGAGCTGTTCTCCTTCAGCCTCAGTTCTGCCCATTTACATTAACCATTACAGGATTGTTGTTAAGAATAGGAAAGTAGCCAGTGCAGGCTAAGAGCTTTGAGCCCTTGAAAGCCCTTTGCAAATGCTGCATGGCCTTAAGATTCGAGCTGGGCAATATATTGGTAATTTGTCTGAAACCCGTATGCCATTCAGATCGCAATGCCCGTTTCAGACATTTTGGGCTGGCAATACATCACACCAGCTCAAATTGCTTGCAGACGGCTCCTTCCTTGGAGGTTTTTAAGCAGAGGTTGGATGGCCATCTGTCATACATGATTTAGCTGATATTCCTGCGTGGCAGGGGGTTGGACTAGATCAGCAATCAGCAACCTTTTCCAGCCGTGGGTTGGTCAACCATGTGGTGGGCCGGACTATATGGGGGGGGGGGTGAACAAAATCCTATGCCCCACAAATAACCCAGAGATGCATTTTAAATAAAAGGACACATTCTACTCATGTAAAAACACGCTGATTCCTGGACCGTCCATGGGCCGGATTGAGAAGGCGATTGGGCCGCATCCAGCCCATGGTTCTTAGGTTGCCTATCCCTGTACTAGATGGCTCCCGGGGTCCCTTCCAAGTCTGTATTGCTATGATTTCTATGGGTAATAATATATGCTTATTTGTTGTCAGGATTTGTTTCTGGTGTATTGTGGGCGATCGCCACTTCCTGCTGGTTCCTAGCAAATCATTACCTCAGTGCTGTGGTCAGCTTTCCAATAATCACAGCGGTAAGTACCAAAGAAGGACCTGCTCATGAACTTAGGTTGCAAAGGGTGGGCTCTTTTGCATATCAAACCACATATACACCCCACTCCTGCCTTTTTGTGGAGGTTTCACGTACAATAGAGTGTCATGAAATTCTACTCAATATTGATCCAAAGCAGAACTCCGACGTATAGTTAGCAGATTTAAAAAAACAAAACAAAACAAAACCGTTGCAGGATTCCCAAAAAAATAGATCAGAGGCAATTATATTTCATCCAGCAGAGCTTTACTGCTACTGAAGGCAAATGAGCATAATGGTCACAAATCCAATACATTCAGGATTGGCACTGTCCATAAGAAATCCAGTCGCAGCACACCCAACTTAAACTTACAATAACTTGTAAAAAGTCTAAAACCTTAACACTATATACAGAACACCACATCAGAAGGAAAAGAGAGAGAAAGAGAAAGAGAAACCTAGGCTCCTTCTGGCCTTACTTTTATAGTAAGCATGACCTTGACTGAAACAGAACCAGTTTAAGCCAGCTGTTCTCAGTTTCTCTGAAGGAATAACCCAGACATCATGAACCTTCTGCTTGATTCTTTCACACAGAGAAGCTTCCAAACCCTCTTGAATTAATTGGAAAAGGAAAGATCTCTATACATCAGATCAATACTTTCCAACCTAAGAAATGCAAACTGACACAGAGGTGGGCAGACGTCAGGCTTGTGGGATCTACTTTTGCTTTTTACTGTAACCACAAGATCTGCCAATCAGGCATGGTGCAAAAGAATTCTGAGCCCTGGAATTTGGTTTGGGCACCAACTCTGAATAGCCTGAACCCATATAGCCTGAATATCTCGGTTGACTAGAGTGTGGTGCTGACAGTGCCAAGGTTGCAGGTTCAATCTCTGTACAGGACAGCTGCATATTCCTGCATTGCAGGGGGTTGGACTAGATGATCCTCAGGGTCCCTTCCAACACCTACAATTCTATAATCCTAACTGAACTGAGCCCCCACAAAAAATACACTCCTGGTTACACGCATTTTTCAATTTCAGTTGTATGATTTAGGGTTGGGGAAGTCATTTTGTTTCTGCCATTGTTAAATCATTAGCAGTCAGGAATCCTAATATATCTACTGCAAATCACCCAGAAATACACATCTGCCCTCTTCCAGCTCTGACATACAACAACCATTACGTTCCTCTCATTTGCCTTTTCTTTTAAGGGAATGTGCTTTCATCTCTCTAGCATCTGTTGCATTCTGCTTGACCATGCTCATTCTGATGGAAAGCAAGGTGGTCGGAATCTTCATGCTGTTAGAGAAGGCTCCCCGACCTGCACACCTATGAGGAACCCCTAAATGGGAAAGGAAGCAGTAGGCATTACTTTCTATGGGGAAGCGCGCCTTGGTTTTGGAATGCTTTGTTTTTGGAACAGACTTTCAGAACAGATTGTTGCTGTTGTTCAGTCGTTCAGTCATGTCCGACTCTTCGTGACCCCATGGACCAGAGCACGCCAGGCACCCCTATCCTCCACTGCCTCCCGCACTTTGGCCAAACTCATGCCAGTCGCTTCGAGAACCCTGTCCAACCATCTCATCCTCTGTTGTCCCCTTCTCCTTGTGCCCTCCATCTTTCCCAACATCAGGGTCTTTTCCAGGGAGTCTTCTCTTCTCATGAGGTGGCCAAAGTATTGGAGCCTCAACTTCAGGATCTGCCCTTCCAGTGAGCACTCAGGACTGATTTCTTTAAGGATGGATATGTTTGATCTTTTTGCAGTTCATGGGACTCTCAAGAGTCTCCTCTTCAGAACAGATTAAGTTTGAGAACAACACACAATTGTAACATAAAGTCTCCTTGCAGTGTTCCAACACACACTAGGCTCTGGCCAAGGGCAAATTGACTTCAAACACATGTGCATTTATACTTTAGATTGTGCTGAATCACTCTCACTTGCTTAGCTAGTTGCAGGTGCAGGAGAAACACACCCAGAATTAACCAGCACACCTAACTTAACCCCTTTTTGTCCCTTTTCTCTTCATTCATAAACCCTGGTACGTACATTACAGAACTCCTCAAAATAGCTCTCTCAAGCAAATACAGAGATGGGGGAGCTCAGAGAAGAGTGTGCTGTTTCATAGCCCATTGACCCCTTTAGGGATGAAGGAAAAGTTCAAAGCAGCCATTGAGAGGAACTGTGTTAGGGATTGTGTCAGGGGAGGGGCAAGCTGCTCTCTTTATTCTCCAACCCCCTCCCCAGTTGAGAAGAGGGAAGGGATAAAAAGTCCTTCCCTCCACAAGCACCACTTTTCATCATGGCAGTCTGCAGTTGCACCTGTCCTATTGACTTATAGGATGCAGTAAATTATAACAAGCTGCAGAGATGAGGATCACTCAGCACATATATCTTGTCCTTTTCCAGAAGGAGGAAATTGGAGATACTTCTGAGCCATTTTGAGATAAAATGTGCAGGGGCAGCTGAGGTCAAAGCTGGCAATAGAAAAGAAATTCCAATAAATTTTCTGGCTGCCGCACAGCAAGGTACTAAAAATAGGAACCTTTGTACTTCATTTATGGAAATGGATGTCTGGGATGAGCAGCAAGGTAACTAAGATTGGAAACACCTTGAAAAGCAGTGGGGAAATTGTGCTCTAGACATGGGCGGGGAGGCAGGGGGGAGAAGGAAAGCCACTTTCAGAGCAAAGCCTATTATAGATGTTGTGCATGGGCATCTTTCAGCCTGGATGTCTGTGACCCGGATGTCTGTTAAATGTGCAAAGAGTAACCTGGCAAGCTTGGAGTAAATCCACTTTAATTCAGTGGTGCTTGCATCTGAGTAGACATATATAGGATTGCAACTGTAAATGTGTCTTTGCATATAGAAAAAACAAAAAAATAAATAAATAAATTCCTGCCAGTAGCATCTTAGAGACCAACTAAATTTGTTCTTGGTGTGAGCTTTCGTGTGCATGCACACTTCTTCATATACATGCACACGAAAGCTCATACCAAGAACAAATTTAGTTGGTCTCTAAGGTGCTACTGGAAGGTATTTTTTATTTTATTTTGTTTTGACTATGGCAGACCAACACGGCTACCTACCTGTATTTGAATATAGAGTCATAGAACTGTAGAGTTGGAAGGGACCACGAGGGTCATCTAGCTCAACCCCCCTGCAAAGGAGCCTCCAGATTGTTTCTAGTATGGAATTCAGTTAAATATCAGCATAATCTGGTTTTGCCATTGCAGCTAATTTGGAGCTCTCGCCAAACAAACCCGCTCCCCCACTCAAAAAAGGGGGGGCTTTGTGATAAGAAAAGTGACAGAGAAGCATACTGGAAAATGTGGGATAACACTTGGTTGATGCAACATCCTCTATCCTCCCGACAACAAACAAATCCGAATGGATTCTCAATAAAACACAGGCATCTAACCTCCCTGCAAACATATCAGGATGATGGCTCAATAAAGCAGGTAATCTGGAAGTGCCCCCCAGAGGTTTGTTTTGTTTTTGCGGGATTGGCATGCCTTTTATTAAAGGCCATTATCTTCTCACATGCTTCCTTCTGTCGTCATCATGAGCAACAATTTAGCACACGGTTAGGTTTTAGTGAAGGAAAGATTGAATTTAAGTAAGATAATTGGGCTCTAGCAAATCCTCATGAACAAATGCTATTATGATTATTCATCGTGTATTAAACTTGTTCTCTAGGGTCCTGGCTTTATAGCTGCAATGTGGGGAGTCCTGGTATTTAAAGAAATAAAGGTAAGGGCTGCAACGTGTTCCTCTCATCTTTGATGTATCTGCATCTGAAAAATGACGCTTGGGAACTTCTAAGTAGCTGGGGGGAAAGAGGCAGGCAAATCTAGAGATTTCTTTCTTTCTTTCTCCCTAGTAATACTAGATCCCGAGGTCATCCATTGAAGCTGCAACGTTGGAGGTTCAGAATGATTCTTCCCACAGCACATAGATAAACTATGGTGTTTGCTGCTATGTGACCACCAACCATCATGGCTTAAAAAGACCCCATTTAGACAAATTTATGGTGGATAAGTCTTCTCATAGCTACTAGTTTTTTCGTGGCTACGTGCGTAACAAAATTCCCAGTGACAGCTTCCGCTAAGGAAAGGAATTTCCTTATGTTATGCATTTATATTATATTGTTTGTTGTGTTCTATGTTGTGAATCACCCTCTGGTCCTTTAAATGAAGGATGGCATATGCATTTTAAACATTAAAATAAATAAATCCAAGCTTTTGAGAAGGGCAGCTTGTAGTGAGGCAGCATACATACATACATACATACACTCACACACTAATACACCACTATTCTCCTTACTGGGACGTGGGTGTCGCTGTGGTCTAAACCACAGAACATAGGACTTACCAACCAGAAGGTCGGCGGTTTGAAACCCCGCGATGGGGTGAGCTCCCGTTGTTCGGTCCCAGCTTCTTCCCACCTAGCAGTTCAAAAGCACGTCAAGTGCAATTAGATAAATGGGTACCGCTTTGGCGGGAAGGTAAACAGCGTTTTTGTGCACTGCTCTGGTTCGCCAGAAGCAGCTTAGCCATGCTGGCCACATGATCCGGAAGCTGTCTGCGGACAAACGCCGGCTCCCTTGGCCTATAGAGCGAGATGAGTGCCACAACCCCAGAGTCGTCCGCGACTGGACCTACTGGTCAGGGGTACCTTTACCTTTACTTATTCTCCTTACTGGTTCCGGGTTTGAAAGAATAAACCCCCACCTGAAACACTGTGGGAGACTACTGGGAAATGTCCCCAAGAAGGACGTTGTGGCAGCATAATGGGGAGAGGCAAGGACCTCCTCCTCTGCACCCCTTTCCAGTGCTTCAGTTTTCCTAGAATGAGCAGCTGTTGGAATTTGTTGCCCCATGTCCGTGTATAACGTCTAGTCCTGTCTTTCCTTGCTGCATTGAACCAGCCTATTTTCCCTACATGGGTGTGTTTGTTTACATTCAGGAATGGCTCATCCAGTGGGGCAGAGACAAAGCAATAGTCTCCTGGCAGCAGCATTGCTACAACTCACCCAGCAAAGTTGGGTGGATGGGTATGTACCGGTAGGAGTGCCAGATGGGCTCTACCATTGTGCCCACCCAGTCCTGACCTTTCTGCCACCTTGATTCTCTACCTCTGGATGAGTGTCTGCAGCTGATACTGCTGCTGCTGCTGCGAGGCTGTTAGTGGCACTCCACCCTGCTGGATGAGCTGCCCCTCCACACGTTACTATCACATTTATATCTCACCCATGCTCCAAGGAGCTCAAGGCAGTATATGTTAGGCCGAGAGATAATGACTGGCCCACCAAGATCACTCTGTATAAGAAAGGGACCCAGGTGTCTGCAGTTCAAGTTCAACACTCAAACTGATGTTACATACTGTTTCATACAGGTAATTTGGCCAGATAAATTTGACTAAGCAAACATTATCTGACCGCTACCATTTGTATAATGTGTTCCGACAAACGCATATCTTACCATACAGTAAAGTTGTCGGTGTGCAGCATTTTGCAAATAATGCAATACCAAGTCTGACTCCTGGAAAATAATGCCACTTCTCTTTCTTCCCCCACATCCCAGGGGGGTAGTCTGAAGGTACATGAGGGCACCACCTTGCTGAAACCAGGCAGGTCTGGGTCTGGTGAGGCTGGGACCCCCTAGGAACCAGAGTAGGCCGTCTTGGAGGTCATAATGGTCGAAAGGCAAGATACAAATGTAATAACATTTGGAAAATAACAAATAATCCCTTTCTATGTCTATGCAGGGGCTGAAAAACTATCTGTTGCTTCTAATAGCATTTTGTGTTATTTTGGCTGGGTCGCTCTCGACAGCTTTTTCTAAAGTCTGAAGAACCACTGCCTGAACCAGCAGGTGGAGCTGTGGCTTAAGACACGAAAGAGAAGATAATTTTCTTGGATCACTAATATCATCACTCTCTCCAGAGAGCCAAGGGGCAAAAGTCCATAGAGCAAGAACTTTTTGTGGGAAATGCGAGGCATTCATCATGTTTTCCACATTTGAGAAGATAAGGGGAAACCTTTTCATGTTCTCTCAGCTGGATGATTATGGGCTGAAATCCAGGTCAGAGGTTTTAATGATCCCATAATGTTTTGTGTTACGGTTTGTTGTTTATTGGGGTGAGGGTAACGTATAAAAGGAAGAGCTCAGTGAAGTGTAAGTGCTGATTACTATGCAGAGGAGTAATGCCTGTGTTGGGGCATTGCATCTTGCTTTTATTTCTAATACAGGACCTGTTAATAAAGACCATCACCCAGATACTCCACCTTTAGAAAAAGACACACAGAGTTTGCTCAGCAAACAGACTGATGAAGAGTTCTGGAGAACTCTAAAGCTTCCTCACCACTTTATACAACATTTTGATATACCCTTGTAGATTTTGTTTTGCTTTCTTTTTACTGAACCCAGCATAGCTACCAAAAAATTTCTGGACCATCCTGTTGAGGGAGCACAATGCACCAACCCTGTTGAAGCCAAGCAGGTATGGCTTTGGTCATTGCTTGGATGAGAGACCATCTGGGAATCTTGTGTAAGCCATGTTGAGTTCCATAATGGAAAAAAAGATGGGAGATAAATGTACTGAACAAATAAAGAATTTTAAGCGTGCCCAAGGGCCTGCACTGGAGGCCATTCCCAAAGTTTGGGCAATTTCAGGGGAATTGACCAGCTTCAAACATTAGGATGGGCAATCATCCTAATGGTTTGAGATGTTTGGCAGTGGAAGAATCTGCCTCGAGAGATTTTGGGCTGTCCTTCACTGGAGTTATTTAAGCTGAGTCCGGACAGTCATCTACAGTGGTGCTGCAATGAGATTGAACCCTGCTTCCCCTCCAAAATGGGATCACCTCTATACATTCCTCCTCCTATCAGCAAAGCTGTTATGATATATATGTTTACTGTCAAGATGTGGAACGTTGTAAATAAATAGGTGGAGATGGGTGAAAATAATATTTCTAATTTGATGAGGCTGACTAAAAGGATTAAGAATGTTTATCCAAGTACTGATGTGGTGAGAAAGATGAACAGGTATACTCTTGGCTTGGAAGAGTAACAGAACATGGCAGAACAAGGGCAATTGACCACACCCTTGGACTGGACTGAGAATTACATTTTGCTAACCAGAAGGAAAAATTAGGATTAAAAACACTTAGCAGGGCCTTGGATCCGGTCGAGCGGTTTTTATCTGATTTTTAGCTTATCCTTAATTTTAATTAATTTTTGGATATTTTATATGGCTATTTTGAAACAGTTTTTTTACTGATAATTTCATTTTCTAAATGACCTTGAGGTTTCATTACAACCAAACAGTATAGAAACCTTGTGAAAATAAAACCATAGCACCATTTCCAGTGAAATTACTGAGTTTGCCAGTTTAGACCATGAAACTGCCCAGCCTTGATTGACAGGCCTAGAGAAGGAAGAAGATGAAAGGTATACCGGTAATAAAGATGCTTTCATTCCTTGTGCATTACCTGTTCTGTTTCCAATTCTAGTCCATCTGCTGCCCTTAATTATTATGTTCCAGGCAATTTCTAGGTAGCAAACATACCATCTGTTGTGTCTGTCACCCCGCTGACTTTCTGTATCAGTGGTTTAACTAACAAAGGTCTAGCTGTAATTAATTTTGGCTCCATGAGACAGAAAAGCATTTCCTTATGGAATCCCATTCCCTCTATAAACAGCTTGATATTGGCCTGTATCCAGGCCTCCCTTTGGGTAGCATGTGTTGACAGAACAATCCCTGATAATCATGGATTAAAAAAAAAAAAAGCATCCTTCCTCAAACCTTTGAATCCCGGTTTTTGACTTGGTTATGGGATGAATATGCTTTTTGTAATTAGGGTGAATTATCTGGGCTTGGAGATTGACAGGGGGAAATACATCATCCAAGTTGTTTCTGTTATATCTGTAGCTTATTTTGGATCATCTGGTGGAAGCATCTTCATTTTAAATGAAGCTCATGCACTTGAGAAAGATGCAGAATAAAGTGGACGGGGGGGGGAATCCACATTTGCTTGTACAAGGGGTGTATTTTGGTTTTTTGAAAATCATTTTTATTTGATTTTACTAGTGCAACTTAGTTACAATACCAAATGCATATCCATAAAATGAGATTTCTCCGAATCTCGCAACTCCCCCCCCATCCCCTCCATGGCTCCTATTGTCAACATTTCCAACTCCATATTATTTCATAGTCTATATTTTGTATCTATCCATATTATCCATAATATTTGTTACATTACAAGTGGTATTAAAATCCTGCTAATGTTTTCATCTGCTTACAGTGGTCTCCTAAATAAATTACAAACTTTAACCATTCTTTCTTGAATTTCTTGTCTTCTTGGTCTCTGAGTTTCCTGGTTAGTTTTGCCATTTCAGCATAGTCTAACAGCTTAGTTTGCCATTCCTCTCTGGTGGGCCTCTTTCTTCTTTCCATCTCTGGGCTAGCAGCATCCATGCTGCTGTTGTCACATATATAAAAAGCCTTTTCTGTTCCTTTGGGTATGTCGGTTTTTTTAATAAATGCTATTTTAAACATTTCCCCCCCAATTCATATATCATTTCCCAGAAAGCCTTTATTACTTTACAAGACCACCACATATTATAAAGGATACCTTCTTTTTCTTTACACTGCCAGCAGGTATTTGTACTTGTTTTATACATTTTTGCTAATTTACTAGGAGTTAAATACCACCGGTACATCAGTTACAAGTGTTTTTAAGGTCTGCGCTGCCAGTCTCCTTTGAGACCATGACAGCATGCTTGCAAACCACACACTTCTGGGCAGTGAATGATTGAGGTCAAGCAAGAGGGAGGATATGCACATACACCACCTCAGTGGTGTTGGGAATCCTGTTCAATCAGGGTTCACTTCCCTATGGCAGGAGCCCTATGCACATACTGTATATCTTACCTGTTTGTCGGTCCCAGCCAACTAGCTCCAGTTGGCCCCAGCCATCTACCAATCATCATCTAGCATATCTGTTATCAAATGCTGTTTATCTTACTACTTTTATGCTTCACTTCAAATCTAACTCAAGCAGAAAGAATAGGAGATGCAGCATGGCAAAATAAGTCGGTTTATGAGCTGAGAGCAACTCTGTTCTTCATAGGAGCCTTTACTGAAAGGTTAAATAATTTTTGTTATATTATTATTATTACCATCCTGCTCCTCCACTGTATTTTGTAAACTGAATTTTGCCTTCACTGTTTTACTCATTCCATTACTCAGTAGCCCAAGCATTGTTCTAAAATTGGAGCAATCAATACTCATTCAGTTGCAGGACTGCCTCAAGCTGCATGTTGCTTTTTCCCCTCTAAAAGCATACTTATACAAAAATGAATGCTGCTGATCATCTGATTTATTTTGTTATTATATTCTGTCCCTCTTGTCTAACCGTTCACGCCGAGGGTGGGTCTTTGACCTTTGTGTCTATGAATATATGCTGCTACATCTCATTTGTGCTTACTTTGAATATTGTGGGATTGCCTTCTTAAACCACCTTTTTAAGCAGATCTGAGGGCTGATTCATAGAATCTTGGAGTTGAAAGGGACCCAAGGGTCATCTAGTCCAACCCCCTGCAATGCAGGAATTTCAGCTAAATTGGCCATTCACACACTTGCATCATTTCATGATTCAGAACTGAATGTTTGGATCCTATTGTCGGGTCATGTGAGCTAGTGAAAGTTCTGCCTAGTGATACTTGGTTTGTGATGGCCATGTCTCACAGTGTTTCAGCCCTGTTGTGATAAAAGACACCTGTGAGAACTCACCATTTATTTGCTTGTCATCAAAAGCCAAAATTCTGCAGCCAAATGCAAGTCAATCATAAAATCTGCAAATTACTGAAGTTTTGTTTTAAGCCTTCATTTTCTAAACCATGAATAGTTCATGGAATATATTTCAGAATAGAAACAGCAGGAATTCATTCTAAATTATGACATGACATATATGATTTCTGTTTCCACCGGTGCCATTTTTTAAATAATACTCATAAAGCAAATAATAAAGCAAATATTTGAAAAGGGGGGAAATGTTTATGTCACTGCTGTTGGTTTCATTGGATTGAAACCAACAGCAGTGACATCAGTGTCACAGGGCCAGAAATGTAGGAACCAATGAGGCAGAAAAGCATCCCTCTTATCTTTAAATGTGCAACCTTTAGATAATGGGAAAGAACTAGAATGGTTATGCTACTAAAATGCATAATGGAATAGGCTTGGTTTTTTTAAAAGATAAACAGAAGTTTATCAGAAAGGGTTGACTCATCTACCAGGTTACTAGCAAAGTTAATCAGGGAATTTGTATTTATTCTAGCCTTTTTTAGCATTTACTTACAAAATCTTAGACCAGTTTTATTCCATTTTCCCTGTACTTGGAGACCAAAACACATCGCCAAATACCAGATACGTATCAGCTTCAAGTTTAATTGTAAATCCTGCCTTAAAATTAAGGTCACTTAAGGCAGAGATGCAGAACTGTGGCCCTTTATCTATTGGACTCCTTTCACCCCTGACCATTGGCTGGGTCCAAAAACATCTGGAGGGTCACAGCTTCCCAGTCACTGATTTAAAGGCATAGTGAACCTAGTCCTAGCCTAGGAATTGAGGTGCTGCAAGCAACTTTCTCTGGACCAAGTTGAGCTGGGTTCTTGTGCAGTTCGTTCAGCCACAGAATGCATTGTATGTATAAGCTAGTGTATGTATGTATATGCTATGGCCAACTCTACTACAGATACCCTTTTCTTTCAATAGAAATAGCCAACAACGTAAGCACAACAAAGCATTTTATCTGTAAGGACTCAGCTATACAGCTGCAAATAAAACGTTTTAAGTTTGTTTTAAGTGTAATATACACTGTGAGACAAGATGGTGATGGTGAGCCTTATGGAAAATTCAATGTATTTTTTTTAAAAAAAAACACTTTAAAAAAAAAATTAAAAGCATTTTCAGAATGATTTTTATATGTGTGTAGATTCCACCTAAGATTGTAAAGCAATTTTATTTATACATCAACCTAACTAAACATATCACCAAGCTTCTTGGAGGAAACCACAGAAATCACTGTTGCCTCATAGTGAACTGGGAATTTGGTTGTCTTACAAATTAGAAAATACTGTGTTTCTTTAACTGTAAGGAAGATCCTACATTTGGCAAAGTTGAACGTTTGTTCCTTAAGCACTGAGACAAATAGCCAACTAGATAGGGCAAAGGCAGTAAGTAAGACGTGGAAATGAAACAGACATATTCCTCATGTTGTTGAAGAATCCTTGGAAAGCAAATTAATTAACCAGCTACCACCCTTCTGAAGCAGGGATGGGGAATCGGTGGCCTTGGATACCCAAGTCCCAGCCATTGGCCACGTGGACTAGGGCTGATTGGAGCTGGAGTCCAACAACATATGGAGGGCACCATGTTGGTGGTAAGGTGTCTGTCATTATGAAGGATAAAAGGCACTGTGTGTCTTAAGTTTACTTTTACTGGGGGGGGGGGGACAACTCACAAGTGTTTTTTAGGACCTGTCCTTTTACATACAGCACTGCTAGTTTCCTTTGAGTTTGGAGGGTTAGGTGCCCCAGAAGAGAAAAGATGTAAACACCTGGCGACTGTCCTGACATCTACTGGCAGGTGAAAGGGAACCATCTGGGATGAAGGCCATTGCCTAACTGTTTTCATTCTGTAGTTCCAGAGGCACTCGAGCACATTCCCGTTAGCTTCCCTGGTCATTTGCCCAAGCAAAATATTTTTTTTGAAGTCCCTTTCTATGATTTAGTCTGAATTTGAAATATCTCATTTAATCTTGAAAAGCAGAAGATAGAGGCAAAAACATTTCCTTTTCAGCACTGATTTGTGTTGAAGGGAAAACATTTAAGCGCATTATTAATTATAATGTGCCAATGAAGCACATTAAAGCATTAAGCAATGTCCTATATTGCAGCAGGTGTGAGTTTAGCAGTTAACCTTGGTTACGTGACCTAAAATTAAACTGCTCAGGAAGAATACATTCACACCGTTGGATTGACTTTTCCTAATAAAATTCAATTTGTTCCTAATCTAATTAACCCCAACTCAGAATTGCCACTTTTAATTCACAAAAAGGAGAGGTGAATGCAACGCACCAAGCAGATAGGTTAGGGAACTCCCTTTCATTCTAAAAATGAAGCCCATGATGAGCAAAGACACCATGGTGTTTTTTTTCCTGAGTGCCATACAGACATCAAAATGAGCACAGACCTGGAAGAAATCACCTTTGAATCAATGGCCAAGACTTCAGTTAGTGGATATGTTCCGATTTATATTTATGATGTTCTGTCCCCTGATGGTTGCCCCAAATAACCAGATCGTATCTTCCCATAGTCTTCCAAATATCTTGGAAGAACTGTGATCACTGTACTGCCAGTAATCAAATGTTCTTGATGTAGGTTTCATACAGCATCCGAATCATGCTCTGCCACTCAGCTATGGCCCTTCCTCATACCTGGGACTTGGCAAAACAATTATGGAATTGTCTATTGGTTGCTAGCTAGCAAAGAAGGCTGGCTATAGCTTTGATTCCACTTACAAGTTTCTGCGACAGAAAAATCATTAAATTGTACAACTGAAATAAATGGTAGTGTAAATCTACACATTTATTTATAACTTGAGAAAGTATCAAATATTCCATCTATTCCAATAATCATTCTGAAAAGCGTGATATTCTTGCTGCATGTATATTGGAATCTCTTTCCAAATATTTTGTTTCATTGCTTTGTTTGTTACTGGTTGATGAAAGGAATCATTTTAAAATTGAATGCCTAATGTAATGATACATTTCAGCCAACATAATCTTGGTGCCCGAATTTAAAATAAATAAAATGGTTTAAAACATTCTTCCAGCTTCAGAAGCAAAGGATCATATTTTTAGAAAGTGTGAAATTATTCCTTTCAGTATTTTCCATGCTCTCATCTCTAAACACAACATGTACCAAAAGTACAATCAGACAATGTGTCTGGAGGAACCTCTCCAAATTGACACTACGCATGGACCTTAAATAAATCTTTTTGGACTTTTATAAGATCATGACCTGGCTAAACTAAATAAAAATAGGTCTAAAAACAAGCAATCAGTGCTGGAGATGCAAAACTTCAAATGCAAAATGTATTTCACAAACTGAGCTAGCTAAGCCAAGAGGGTCAAGCCCTTCAGACAAATTAATAAGCTTTTGTCCTTATTTGAACCAGTGTTATTACATGAATTCCTTATTACAGGCAACCACTATGTGGTTGTTGAGTGGCCATTTTGTGAAAGACCCTACAACACCATAACAGTAAACATAAACAGAGCTGTTGAAATATTTTACAGGGTCAATTGTTATATTGTCAGGGGGCAAGTTCTAATCAGTACAATTATAAAGACTTGTAAAAGAGATGAGCCCTCAGCTGTTCTTTCTGTGAGAGGAGAAAGTCTCAGAACCCAAGTATTCATTTGAGAAGACAGATAATCCTCAAATAATCCTCCTTTTATTTTTCAAGGCACCTCCATTTGCCTTGCTTCCTCTCTGTTTTTTTGCTCATTTGTCTAGTTTTCCACTTTCCTGGGATAGCTCAGTCGGTAGAATATGAGACACTTAATCTCAGGGTTGTGGGTTCGAGCCCCATGTTGGGAAAAAGATTCCTGCATTGCAGAAGTTGGACTTGGTGAACTCTGTGGTCTCTTCCAACTAGTCAACTGTGGTCTCTTCCAACTAGTCTCTTCCAACTAGTTCCAACTATTCCTTTCTTTCTTCCTTCCTGCCTGCCTGCTTGCCTGCCTGCCTGTCTCTTCTCTTTCTCTCTGTTACTAAAAGTTTGGGGAGGTTGTGAGAGTTGGCTCCTTGGTGGTGGTGGGGAGTTTAGAATAAACCCTGCTCTGGAGAGATTCAACACCTGCATATTCATCACTCACTATCTAATTTCTTGAAGTCTTAACTGAAGAGTGGCAGCTGAAGAGTGTGCTAACAGCCCCCACTGTTATTGTGGTACACAACTTATGTGAATGGTGGCCTGTTTCTCACACACAGGAGGCATCACTTGATCTTGTAGTCAGTGAGTGATGAACATGAATGTGGTTAACACTTTACTCCAAGGATTTCCGTATGATATGAGTCCCTTTGGTTCTCTTCAACCTTTATCCCTCTGTGCATTTTGCCATGCTTCTTTGTATCCTTGAACATGCTTCTCATTATTTTCCAAAAGGCCCTTCATTCTCAAGCCCTCTTAATTTAAATCCAGCTTTTGCACAAAACATTTCATAGGCAGCTGCATTAAACTGAATCATAGAAACATAGAATTCTAGTGTTGGAAGGGACCATGAGGATCATCTAGTCCAGGGGTAGGCAACCTAAGGCCCGGGGGCCGGATGCGGCCCAATCGCTTCCTAAATCTGGCCCGCGGATGGTCCGGGAATCAGCGTGTTTTTTACATGAGTAGAATGTGTCCTTTTATTTAAAATGCATCTCTGGGTTACTTGTGGGGCATAGGAATTCGTTCTCCCCCCCCAAAAAAAAAAAATAGTCCGGCCCACGGCTAAAGAAGGTTGCTGACTCCTGATCTAGTCCAACCCCCTGCAATGCAGGAATCTTTTGTGGGGCTCGAACCCACGACCTTGAGATTAAGAGTCTCATGCTCTACAAACTGAGCTCTCCCAGCACAAATGAGTTAAATCCAATCCAGCCTGTCTGTACTGACAGCAATTCATATCTGAGACAATGGGTGCTTCCACCTGCAACTTAATATGGCCCCATTAAACTCAATAGGAAAAATTCCAGTGGCTTTAAGATAAAGTTTCATGTACACAGGTTCCAAGTCTTTGTAAAGACTTTTTAAAATGGTGTTGGGGTGACAGAGGAAATTCTTCACATTCCTGCTGTTGTTGTGTATAATGCAAGAAAAACATTGTTTTCCGCTCTGAACCAGAAGTTCAAGCATGCACATAAATAGCCAGAGCTAGTTATTGTGTGTACAATATAATATTAATTGTCAAGGAAACAGCATTCTTTCAAATCCTTCCACTGATATTATCATAGAAACCCCCCCCTTGCTTTTAGATAGAAAGTCTCTAAAATCTCATCATTCATTACATTTTATTAAACACCCCCCCCCCCCCCGTTTTTAAATCTTTCAGCATGGGTATCACTTAAACAAAAGAGCAGAACACTTAAGCCTGTGTTGCAACTTCATAACATTGTGAGTTTCCTTGTTCTTGCCACTGGCAGCCAAGGCTGTGGAGGCAAGTGTGAGAGAACAAAAGGTGATGACTTCATAATGTGGATTAAAATTCATAAATGTCATAGGGAAGCAAGAGAGAATCTGACATGGGACATGTCTTCCCATATACATAAAAATGTGAGGGCATCATTTGTCTCCAAAGGAAACTGACAGCACAATTCTATGCATGGGTACTCAAAAGTCCTATGGAATATTAAATTATTGCACAAATCAGCCAGTGTTGATTAGAATTGGGGAACTAGGATGTGAGTGTATGCAAAGTTAATTATACTGTACGTCACAATTTTAGTTGCCTTTGATTATTAGTTTATGGAAATTAATAGGGTATAATTTTTTAAAAAAAAAAATTCTTGCATAAGCCCTTATGTTATTTAATTCCATTGCTTGAACAATTCCTTGGGCCTTTGGTTGTACTTTTATAGATCAATAGCAGACCTCTTCTCCGCCCCTTAGGGTGTCCCTGCTACATATATCATAAATTAACTTTTCCTGATCTAGGTGGCTGGGGAGAGAGAGAGAGAATCTCTTCATCTTTTTATACAACATCCAGAGCAAGCAAAGGCACGAAGGCTGCAAACTCAGTTTTGCAAAGATCCCCCTTCCTTCAAAGAAGCTTCAAAGAAACAGAACCCATCAAAACTCCAATGGTGGTATTGCAAGTCCATCTGTCCAATCCAATTAACTTTTCGGCCACATTTTTTTATCAACAGGAGGCCCAAATTAAAAAATGTATCCAGTCTTTCCTTTTTTAAGCCAGGAAGATAAAATGAAGCCAGCTGCTGAAACTTGGAAGCTCTGTACTGTATGCAGCAATTTCTTCAAAGATTAAGTGCATGCAGAAATTTTGCTGGGCTTCATAATTTATCCCTTTTAGATATAGGGCAAAGGCACACAGACCATTTTCTGGTTAGCTGCTGGGTTTTGTAGGTTAAAGCAGGACAGTAATGATGATGTCTGATTCTTAGCAGCTTCTCAGTAGCTTATTAAAAAAAAAAAAAAAAAAAACTTTGTTCAGTCCTCATCAATGGCTTGGAATAACACAACCCCACATGGCTTCCAGCTAGCATAAAGAAGCAGATTGCACTGGCTACCAATTAGTTTCTGGTCCCAATTCAAAGTGCTGTTTTTGACCTATAAAACCTTAAGCAGCTCAGGACCATAACACCTCAAGAACCGCTTCTTTCCATATGAACCTACCTAGACCCTGAGATCATCCTCTGAGGCCCTTCTACGTGTGCCTCCCCCTTGAGAGTTCCAGAGGGTGGCAACATGAGAACGGACCTTCTTTGCAGTGGCTCCCCATCTGTGGAATGCTCTCCCCTGGGAAATACGCCTGGCGCCTTCATTATACACCTTTAGGCACCAGGCAAAAATGTTCCTTTTTAACCAGGCCTTTGGTTGATCTGATTTACCAGTACATCCTATACCCTTTTAAAATGTGGTGTTGGGGGGTATTGGGTTGTTGTTGTTTTTGTTTTTATTATGTATTTTGTGGTTTTATGTCCTGATTTTATTCTGTGAACCGCCTTGAGACCCCCAGGTATAGGGCGGTATATAAATTCAATAAATAAATAAATAAATAAATATTGTGATCTCCCCCCTGTGCTGCTATGAGACTGAAATGGCTAAGAAACACATGAATTCTGAGTGATCATGGTTTGATGCCTGTGGAGCAACAGTGGAAAGACCTCTGGTTGGTGCAAAACCTCCAGCTCAATCCATGCCAAATTAGTCACAACTAATCTGCTATTAATCCATCCTTAAAGAAATCAGCCCTGAGTGCTCACTGGAAGGACAGATCCTGAAGTTGAGGCTCCAGTACTTTGGCCACCTCATGAGAAGAGAAGACTCCCTGGAAAAGACCCTGATGTTGGGAAAGATGGAGGGCACAAGGAGAAGGGGACGACAGAGGATGAGATGGTTGGACAGTGTTCTCGAAGCTACTAACATGAGTTTGGCCAAACTGCAGGAGGCAGTGAAGGATAGGCGTGTGTGGCGTGCTCTGGTCCATGGGGTCACGAAGAGTCGGACACGACTGAACAACAACAACAATCTGCTATTAAAATAATGAAATGAACCTCATTTGTGACCATTTTAGGACTGATTTAATTTAGCAGCATGAGTAATTATTCCTGGATAGTACTCCACAAGCTTTCTTACAACTTGATTGTAATTCTATATTTCTCCCCGTGCTTTTCTCCTCCTGCTGTGTGAGCTTCTCCACACTGTCGATTAAAAACAAAATAATCATATAGCTATTGCACTGGATCCAGGCAGTGACTTTCCCTAAGGTAATGCTTCTGTGGGAGAGATCACATTTTCTTTGCATTCAAAGACTGCAAAATATAATCCTGGCGCAGTACTGTATATTCATTATTCTCTTCCTCCTTATAATTCTATAGCATTGCCAAGCTCAGACTCTAGAAGAAGTCAGTCTGCAACTCAGGAGGATGACAACAAATCATACCTCTTAATGAAAGACCCATTGCCTTCCAATTGTCATTGATTTTCTTAGGATGAAAGGGAATTTTAAAAAAACAAGCAGCAGCTTGTATGCAGACCTGCAAGAAGTCCAAATGGCATTCTGAAATAATAATGCCTCCCTGTTATTGCTGCCCTGTGTTAAATGGTGCATTTAAATTCCCATTCAGCTACTTGGCAGGAGGGAGTTGTCAAAATAAGTTTCACCTAACAGGAAGCCCCTGTTCAGAAGTCAGCCCAGTGTTAAGCAGCATTATTACGGAATGTTTTCCACCTGATTTCTGGCATTCATCTCTTAGGTCCATATTGTATTTGTCAAGTCACTGGAAATCTATGCTATTTGGCGTCTCAGGCTCTTGAAATCGCAACTGGCGGATCAGCCACTTTTTCAACTTGTACTGTTGTTGCTTCAAAGAAAAGTTTACCATGTTTACAAACCACAGATCAGGTATAATGGGACTCAAAGCAGAAATTATTATTTATTAAGGAATTAGAAGATATCGGTTTAAGGGTGCTTTCAAATACAGTGGTACCTCGGCTTACTTACACTTCAGGTTACATACTCTTCAGGTTACATACTCTGCTATTCCAGAAATAACGCTTCAAGTTAAGAACTTTGCTTCAGGATAAGAACAGAAATCGTGCTCTGGCGGCGCAGCGGCAGCAGGAGGTCCCATTAGCTAAAGTGGTGCTTCAGGTTAATAACAGTTTCAGGTTAAGAACGGACCTCCGGAACGAATTAAGTACGTAACCAGAGGTACCACTGTAGAGGTTTATTGTGGGCAGGGCCAGGCCAAAACATTTTGGCACCTGAGGGGATCCCAAAATGGTGTCCCCCTCCCCTCCAGAGAAGAACAGGTGAGGTGAAATCTACCTCAGGGACAAGGGGAAAAGGAAGAGCTACATCAGGACCTGCTGCTCCCATAGGCACTGCAGCCTGGGGTGCTCGCCCCACCTTGCCTCATGGGTTGGCCAGCCCTGATGGTGAGATCAAAGCTGCTCATGCATGCAGGTTTGGTTTTTTGTTGCATCCACACAACATTGAAACCTGGATCCATCTGCCTGCTTTCCAATATGATCTGTACACCATATTAAGCCCCCATCTGGCAGTACATTAAAATTACTTGCATTACTGAAAATTCATCATTTAATTCCATTTTTTTTAAAAACCAAAACACTTGAAAGCAAAAGCAGAGGTGCCTACTTTTTCTGATTCCTCCCGCTATTCTGTCCATTTCTCCACCTATAGGTTTCAAGTTTACTTTGATGTTTTCTAGACCTTAAATTGTCCACAAAGCACATTGCAGAGCTGTTTCCTGGTAACGAAAAGAAGCATTTCACACCATCATTTATTGCTATAAATGCATCGCCCCAAGGATGAGTTTTGTAAAAGGGATTTCAATGCCACAACTATGGCTCGCAAAATATGTGGGTCCCAAATTCAGAACAGGGTGCAGTATTTCCAGTTCTGCCATGAAAATAAAAAACACTAATTACAGGAGAGCACAACTCAGCTAAGGTATCATATTTTCTGGAGGGTTTTATTGACCAATGTGACTGTTGCATCCTTCAGGTGTAACATATATGCTTCTATAATTTTTTCTGACTTTTATGTGTTAATATGCTCAGTGTAATCCCCAGATGATAAATTTTAAAAGCCTTATTAAAATAAATAATCTAGCAGGTAGTGTAATTTTAATGCAAGTTTAAATCATTGTTTTATAGTTTGTTCTGTGCCCTCTAGCAATCTGCCTTGGTGATATATGTGTGCATTCCTGAAACATGCCACTGACCCAAATGGTGTCTGCTATAAACCTTGCCTATCTTTCATCATAACGAGGAAACTCTAACTGCATAATTCAGTTTGTGCTCAAGGGACATACAGTACTGGACATCTAGAATGCCTGGCTAATCAATTCACATACAATCTCTCACTAGACAGTGATGGAAAACTAACCTAATCTGGCTTGTTTTTACAAACTTAACATTGGCCAGATTTTCTCCTAAAAATGTGCCTGTAGGCATAAGCATTATCACTTATTACAATAACAATAACAAATTGTTATTGATGACTTTTGACATGTAGATACACAATTCCATTATATCATTCAGCTAATGGCTGAAGCATAACCAGTATGTTATCCCACCTGATTTTTAAACATATGCCTGTGATACCTCAGTAATTAGAATTTAAGACTTATTCAAGCCATGCCCATGGTTAACACCAACATATAAGCAGGAAACAAGTAGCTCCACCAGAGAATGCAGATGACCAAAGGGCTTCCACACAATCTGGAACCCCGATCACTCAGGGCTCTCGATTATATGGAAGCCTGTACCTGTAACAGCTCCCCGCTTCAGATGTTTGCATTGAACAGGTGAATGTCAGGGATAAGGGCTGCTCAACACAGACCTGTCTCTCTCTCATGTCAAAACAGGGCTAAAATATGGTTCCACCAAATACAATTCTGTGTAGGCAAGTGATAATGAGTGAGTGCATATTGCATTAAGAGGCACCCTCACAAATTGAAAAGGTGCCATGCTTTTCTTGCTCTGTTCCCAGAGGGGTTTCTGTACTTCATAGTCCTTGCTTAACAAAGTCCACACGCAACAGCTTATGAGTTTTCTAAGTCTTCTCAGACAAGCTCTTCTCAGAGTGTTCAGTTAACTTCACAGTTTCCCCATTAGTGGGTTAGGAGAACTGAAGATAATGCCAATATATTCACATCTGGCAACCAATGTGCCCCTTTGTTTTCAGATAGTACATGGGTAAAGGTAAAGGGACCCTTGACCATTCGGTCCAGTTGCGGACGACTCTGGGGTTGCGGCACTCATCTCGCTTTACTGGCCGAGGGAGCCGGCGTACAGCTTCTGGGTCATGTGGCTAGCATGACTAAGCCATTTCTGGCGAACCAGAGCAGCACACGGAAATGCCATTTACCTTCCCACCGGAGTGGTACCTATTTATCTACTTGCACTTCGTGCTTTCAAACTGCTAGGTGGGCAAGAGCAGGGAACGAGCAACGGGAGCTCACCCCATCATGGGGATTCAAACCGTGGGGATTCAAACCACCGCCCTTCTGATTGGCAAGTCCTAGGCTCAGTGGTTTAACCCACAGAGCCACCCGTGTCCCTAGTACATGGGTAGACAAGTCTAAAAAGCCTGGGACACAAATTTTCACAGCCCTCTAGCAGCTATGGTGGCTCATTTACCAGAAGTAATGTATTTAGTGTTAACTCTGGAAGTTTATACTCGATACTGACCAAACTAAGCCACCTAGGAGGCTGTTTTTGTAACTAGCTAATTTTAGAAAATGAATGGTATATATCACAATTCTGGTGGTATGATATAAACTGCCTCCTAGTTAATACAGTGTAGGAGTTTCTTGCCTTTAACTATTGCTTGAGCTCCCTGTGGTTACTTAAACCAACATAATCAGCAGAGGAATGCCTTGACTTTTGGCTGACAATGAAGCCATTTAACCAGCAAAGAATTTTTGACACAGTACATCTTGTGATAGCATCAGGCTGATTGCTCAAACGACCCGATCTTTCTGTCCAGTTGAGTTCAGTTGGATTCACTTTAAAAGTTCTGTACAACCTAGGCCAATATGTCCTGTTGCAGAGACAGGAAATTATTTGTCCCAAATATTAGATATACTGAAACAAGGCTGGACAAAAAAGGCATGCATTATGCATACCGTAATAACCAGGACTGGTGCCAAAACAGGTTCCCAAGGAAATTATCTACATTGGCGAGAAGGCAAAATCCCCACAAGTCTTCACAACAGTTTCTATTATTAACATTAATAAAACCATTTAAATATTTGATATTCTGCGGATACATTGTCGTGGTTATTTCCCCTCTTCCCCTGCCTACCCAAAGTAAGTTGTTTCTTCTCTCTATTTATAAAAAAAGTAAAACGGAACAATTTAAGTTCTCAAGAAAGTAGACATTTACAACAGAATGTGCGAGAGGCTTCAGAGCAAACCACTTATGCCAGTTTTGGTTTGGACATCTGACCTGTGATTATTCACAAAATATGAGAGATTTATAATTGCATAAGCTTTCCTTTTGTTTTATTAAGCAGTTTATACACTGAAATGATTGATTACTGTTCAGTCCAATACAATCCTTGATTTCCCTAGTTTCTGTTTGCCCATGCAAATACATGCCAAATTTACCCGTTCCTCTGTTGTGTCCCTCAGGAAGGGCTCCAGGTCCTCTTCTGAAGAAAACTCCCTCTGGGGCATGACACAAAGGGAAATAAGGCATCATAAACAACATCAACTGATACTTCTCTGAAACCTTGAACATTTTTTTTTAATTGTGGCATTTTGTGTTGAAATTATCAGTCTTATTAATATAAAAAAAATGAAACTACTCCATTCTGCAAGAAAGGCTTTGATTTTATTTGTCTCTTAATGACATGGATTTGATGTGAAAGCTTCACTGCAATAGCACTTTTCCGTAGCTTACTGTAGCAGAGATCTTAGGTTGGAATCCTATTGTTCTTCCATGGTTGCAATGTCACAAGTCTGGCAGGAACTAACATGTATCTAATAAGTCCTTAAATACTATGTGTCACCCCACCCCTGCAATCATAAAGCGAAAGTAGCATTAATAGAGATGTTTTCATAGTTTGCCTGACTGAAAGTACCCGATCCCAAATTTCATTTCTGCACCACAGCTGAATATAAGTGGCCCCCATGAACCGCCACCCCCTCCAATAGTCTGGAGACATTGTACTTGCTGGGGTATAGCTGGATTGACTACAGTTCAGTTTATTCTCATCAAGCTTCTCACTTAAATGCTAATGCCATTGTAATTTTATGATTCAGTATAATTCCTACTGCAGTTTGATTTTATGGTAAAGTATATTTTTAATATATAAAATAATGAGAAGTACTTATAAATGGCCTGATTATTATGGGGTTCATCTAATCAATACAAAAGCTTAGTCGGGGTGCATTTTAAATTTTTACTTTGAAAAGTATCTTCAAAGCAACTACTTAGGGAACAGCAGATAGGTGGAGCTTTTTATCCATCTTTCACACTCCTTTCTGCTGCAATTAGAAATTAATTGTAAAAAATGAACACACGTTGCACAAGAAAATCACTTGCAGTCTTAGTCCTGGATAACAACCCAGTTTAAGTGTTTTGTGCATTTTTAAAATAATAACACATTAGCAACTTTGAACCACAAGAAAAAGTAACAGCTAAGTCTTTGGAGTTGACCCAAAGGATTATAGAATATAATTGTAAGGGACCTCGGAGGTCGTCCAATGCAACCTGTTTCTCTGTGTAGGATCTGCAATGCAGGATACAGCTATAGGACCACTGGCAGATAGTTATTCAGCCTCTGTCCAAATATATTCACTTACCATTGTGAAGCATCTCTTCATGTTTAAGTGAAATCTGCTTCCCCACCATTGCCACCCATTGATTCTAATCATGTCCTCTGGAGAAGCAGAAAACAAGCCTGCCCCATCTTCTGGGTGGTAGACCATCAGATATTTGAAGTCATTGGACCATGTCATCCTTTCATCTTCTCTTCTCTAGGCTAAATGTATTGCATTTATATTTCAGCTTTTCTCCATGGGAGACAAGGTGACATGTATGGTTCTCTTCCCATTTTATCCTCACAACAACCCTGGTAGGTTAGGTTGAGAGACTATGCCTGGCCCAAGGTCAACCAGTGAGCTTTGTGGCAAAGTGAGGGATTTGAACCTTGGTCCGCCAAGTCCCAGTCCAACACTCAAACCACCACACTGCACTGGTTCTCATGCTCCTCCTCATAGGTTTCCAGGTTAACATGCCACCTTGACCCACTCAGAAATCACAAGGCAACAGGCTCGTCTTCAACAACACAGACTTTATTAATCAAGAAGGCAGATATAGGACTAAAAAGGGGTTTGTTCAAATTTGTAGACGCAAAGGTTTATTAAAAATTTGTACTTTTAAGGATACTCCCCACAATGACCTAAACGTCAGAGAAACACAAAATATCATTAGCAATATAAATCCTTCTCCTCATCTGTATCTGGGATCTGGTGTCATCATGCAAGGCTACACTGTTTAATTGTGTTTGTACTGTATGTGCTGTTTTGGAAAATCCTGGGTTTTGGAAGGATACAACTAGGAGTATGAGGTGTGTGTGTGTGTGTGTGTGTGTGTGTGTGTAAAAGTGCTATTGCAGTGCCTCAGAGTTCTACAGCCCTTCAAATCTCCAACTGGGCTTGTCCAGTAGATTGCCCACTAGATCTTATCAGATGGTAATTTACCTGTGTGTTTGGAGTTTTAATTTTATGTCACTATTTCCAAGCAGATAAGGAATATACAACTGTGGGTGTATTGATACCTAACTTAGATTATATATCTCTGACAGAGGACAATGCCAAAGAGCAAGTTACATTAAATGCACTATTGTATTTAACATGACTGCTTTAAAAAACAAAAACAAAAAAACAAAAATAGCCTCCAGGTTCTGTGATAAGAGCTCCTGAAAAAGAAACAACAGAGGCAACAAATGTCATTCTATATTACCCTTTTCACAAAACTTATCTATTGTCACATTAGCCACCGTAAATAGCCTAAATCTAATTTTATGGAAGAGACCATTTTAAAGAATAGAATGTTATCAAAACTAAAGACAAACTCGGTTTTAAAAAAAAAGTTTTAGTACGCGATGATCTAGCCTCCTGTCATTCTAATAAAAAATTGTCCGATGTTCTTACTCCTTGTCATTTGTCAACAACGAATTGGCTAGTATCTGTGCCAGCAACTTCAAGCGCTGTTTAATGTGTGTTAGAATTTCCATCTTAGTAACAGTTTTCCGTTGCCAGGTTGCTACAAAGCAGCTCCCCAAAAGCCACTATTATTCAGTACCTTGTCAAAGATCTCATATCTACATTAGGTGTTATTATCAGCAGTGGTGTGTTTTCTATGCACTCAAAGCAACTTTTTCTTTCAAAATAGAGGTGTAAAATTGAAGCTTCAAATGCAAAGGAGAATAAATTGCCAAGAATTCAGTGGATAACCAGTTGAGAACCTCCGTGGGGACAACACCAGCTAAAGATGGAATCAGAGATGCTGTTTGAAGAGGTCACGGTTTAGGCAATGATGGGGAATGTGTGACTCTCCAGATGTTGTTGGACTCCCAACTCCCATCATCTCTGATCATTGACCATGCTAGCTAATGTTGTTGAGAGGTGGAATCCAACAATATTTGAAGAGCATAGACTCCTCACTCCTAGTGGAGGTGGATACTGTACACAATTCTTGGACTGTGAGTGTATTTACCATGGGTAGGCAAACTAAGGCCCAGGGGCTGGATTTGGCCCAATCGCCTTCTAAATCTGGCTCGCCGACGGCCTGGGAATCAGCGTGTTTTTACATGAGTAGAATGTGTGCTTTTATTCAAAATGCATCTCTGGGTTATTTGTGGGGCATAGGAATTTGTTCATTTATTTTTTTCAAAATATAGTCTGGCCCCCCACAAGGTCTGAGGGACAGTGGACCTGCCCCCGGCTGAAAAAGTTTGCTGACCCTGGTATATACCAATCCAAGATTTGTGTCCAGCTTGATAGGGTTTCTGGGCTAGGACACACTTATTGGGATGCAGCTGCTTAACCAGCCTATTGCTTAGTTTCCAAGCTTGTCCACATCAGAACAGAATGTAGATTTTCAGCATGCTATCTACCCCATTAATGTAGGATTATCCACATGATGTCCGTCCCTCCCCCCCCCCTTATCCCAATCATTCTCCTGGATCTTTTTCCTTTTAAAGGGGTTTTTCAATCCTTGGGAAGTTCGAAATGACCAGGGTTGAAAAACTCCACACAATGAAATGGGGGGAAGGACTGGGACAGCACTGGGATGGAGAAGATGTCATGGGGATGCCCCAAAATTTATGGAGAGAGGGGCAGGTGCAATCCACACTTCAATTGTAATTTAAGTACAAACTGACAGTGCATTTTCATACAACCTAGCACAAACGATTTTCTTTGTAGTAGAGTATATTTTCCCCTAAGTCATTTTATCCTGTTATTCATAGAAAAACATGGCTGTATTTTTTAATTATATTTTTATGCATCCAAGGAGCTCAAAGTGGCATACGTGTTTCTCGCTCTCTCCATTTCCTTCTCACAACAACCTTGCGAGGTAGGTCAGACTAAGGGATAGCAACTGGCTGAAGGTTTCCCAGTGGGCATCATGACTGAATGGGAATTTGAACTCTGGTCTCCCAGGTCCTAGACCAACCATCTAACCACAGCACCACACTGAGCCTGGAGCACACATTGGATTACACCTTAAATGAACTACAGAACACACTGATTAAAAGAGCTCAGCCCTTCATCTGTGCAATGCTGAGTGGGATGTTGAACATTCAAGCCAATAAATCATTCTTTAAAAGCAAACGTTTTATTCAAAGTGTAAGCAGGAATAAATGATTTATAGTTGTGACTTGCCAGACATCCTGTGCAATCAGGCATGCTCAACCCCTTCCATATCTGAACCATTTTCCTTACTAGTCATTAATCTATGGCTTTCATTTAGTTTCCTACAGGTCACAGCAAAGGGAATACAGTGACTTTTTATCAGGGAAAGAACAAAATCCATAGAGAGTGAAATATCAGACATGCATTGGACAATTGGAGTGAGCCAATACCTTTTCGCCTATTAGACACCACCATTGTGAAGCAAACTGGGATAGCTCAGTCAGTAGAGCATAGCACTTTTGGCAAGCCCTCACCATGATCAACTCCCACCCGAAAACCTATGTCCCCACCGTGGAAGGACGTGTGGATCCCGAATTGGCCTCCACAGTCACTTATGGACTCACTGTTAAGACAGTGTTCATGGAAGACAATCTTACTCAGATATGAGTGATCACCAAAGAAGAAGAAGAATCTCAGGGTCATGGGTTCGAGTCTTATACTGGACAAAAGATTCCTGCATTGCAGGGGGTTGGAATAGATGGCCCTTGTGAACCCTTCCAACTCTATTCTATATGGAGAGTCAACTTACAATTCTATGATTCTATGAATGCTGCCCTTTCTTTCTTTCTTTTTTTCCTTTCTTTTTCTTAGTAGTTAACAGCAGAAGTTAATCATGTAGGTGTCTTTCATTTCTATGGAACTTGAAAAGCAAAAATCAAAGGCAGCCATTTTCACCCATAAGAAAAAACCTCTCATTAGAGCAATACCATCCTTAGGCCAGCCAATCAAAATGTTAGAAAATGAAGGAGAGGTAAATGGGAAGGGGAAAGTTTGGCTGATGTTGAAACCATAGGTGGAGTCTGCATTTTTGCACAGTCTTAAGGAAGAATGTGAGAGGGACGCGGGTGGTGCTGTGGGTTAAACCACAGAGCCTAGGGCTTGCCTATCAGAAGGTCAGCGGTTCGAGTCAAAGTGCAAGTAGATAAATAGGTACCGCTCCGGCGGGAAGGTAAACGGCATATCTGTGCACTGCTCTGGTTTGCCAGAAGCAGCTTCCTTGGCCAGTAAAGAGAGATGAGCGCTGCAACCCCAGAGTCATCCACGACTGGACCTAACAATCAGGGGTACCTTTACCTTTACCTTTAAGGAAGAATGTGGGAAGAGGTATCAGACATTCAGATGAGGCTTCACTAGGTGATTTGCAGATTTCCTATTGCACCTAGGGTTGCTGAGGCAAAGAAACATACAATGGTTGAGCCTCCATTCGCAGAAATATAAAATCCAGCTGTTTCTCAGCTCAGTCTCCATCCTTAGTTGAAATGCACAAGTTCCTTGGTTGGTGGAAAGCAGAGAAGTGAGCTGTAACACCTCCAGAGCTTTTTGGTACTTACAGGAACACATGCCTCCTAGTAGCTTTCATCATTTTAGACATGTAAGTTTAGCTGCTCTTAATAAAGTAGTGTCTCTTTTCCATCAAACATTTAAAAGATGGACATGCAGCACCCAATATAATGGGTTCATTTGAATGATCTTATCCCTGTTAAAGAAGTCAGTCCTGAATTGGCAAGGCCTGTCAAGAGCACCATCTCTCCAATCTACAGCAAGATTCATAGGCTTTATATAGAAAATGTTGTTTACTATGCTTCTAAAAGTTTGACGTGAGAACTTTCTAGATTGCTTTTCTGCTTCTAGGAAAGCTGTAGCTCATCATAAGGAATATAATGTCACCTTGGAAACCAAGCATTGATTCCAAATTCAGTGACTCGCTGACTCTCTAATGCAATTGAGTTGTGCTGAGAATTCAACTGCTACGGTGGGCAAATTTTTTTGCATTAAAGATTCCTCAGAGGTTTGGAACAGAGATTAGTAAAATGTATTAAAGTAACCAATGTGAAGTTAGAAAAATTAAATTGGTATCGTCAAAGTCCACCTTGCCTACAGCTAGCCTATGGCATCATGCCCCCATTCAAGGCTAGTTTCTCAATTACAAGCAAGATGCTGTCAGCAATTTGCTATTTTGTTTTATACAAATAGGTGCAAATGATCAGTCACTATAGTATTCATCGGCCTGCTGTATAGAAAAATATATCTAATGCAAAGCAGAGAATCTAATTTCAGGCAGCATGGTTATTTTCTCTAGGCTGAAGCAAACGCATCTTAGTATAACTCTTATTCTGAAAAGATTTGATATCCAAATGAGTTCTGTGGGGTGGGGTGGGGGTAGATAAATAGGTATTGCTCCGGCGGGAAGGTAAATGGCTTTTCCGTGCGCTGCTCTGGTTCGCCAGACGCGGCTTAGTCATGCTGGCCACATGACCTGGAAGCTGTCTGCAGACAAACGCCGGCTCCCTCAGCCAGTAAAGTGAGATGAGCGCCACAACCCCAGAGTCATCCGCGACTGGACCTAATGGTCAGGGGTCCCTTTACCTTTACCTTATAAAAATATATAAATAAAATTTCAGAAGCTACTTTCCTCTCATGTTGGTGAACCTAATACCAGAAACTGTTGGCTTTGTTACAGAATATTTGGAGCTGTCCTAAGAGCCAGCAAAAAGAAAGGGGGGATTATATATCCTGCAGAAGCAGTAGGGGTGAAAAGGAATGATGTTTTACATAGAAGTAAGAATTTTGTGTGCAATTACATTGAGCAAAAGTTTCATAAAGAAAAGGAAACAGTCTGTTGCTGATTAAAACAAAAATCACAAAAATAGGAAGCAAGGCTGTCAATTTCTCTTCAGGAAAAATAACAGCACAAAAAAAATCCTGTTGTTTGGCTTAAGGAATACAGTATATGACAGGCGGGGAAAGTTATCCCTTGTCTCAGTTTAAGAGAGAACCAAGACATTAAACAGGCTTGCTTGAATGAAAAAATCTTTGATTAAAAGTTTTACTGCTCTTGTCCAGATTCATATTACTTTGCAGTAAACTTAATCTGTCATAGGGGATTCGAGAGTTTGAAAGTGGTTTAGTAGAAAGGTTAAGTAGAGAAAATGCAGTCCAGGTAAAGGAACAGAATCTGGACAAAAAGAAGATCTGGATATTATCTGAAGTTTTTAAGGCCGTGCCTGAACTTTATGTTGTACACTGCCCTGGTATCAATGGCTGCAATTTTGTTATACACACACACACACACTCATAATAAGCATGCAGCCTCATACCTAGGGATCAGCATTCCCACAACATCTTCTGGACCTTGTTACAAAATGTTACCTTGTGCTCTTATGATGATAGTATTGTACCTCAAATATACTTCACATCAGGCTTCCCTCCCAGCTCCAACCCCCAAGACATTTTGCATCTGGTCTACATATCCAAGTGATCATTTTGTTCCCTTTTAATAGAAGGCCCCTTTGATTTATTTTAATGAACTTTGAAACCAAATTAGGTTTTTTATTTCCTTAATTACATTGAGAAGAAAGGCAGCCAAATGAGCCATCATTAGCATCAGGCACGGTTTCCTGGACTATTTTCCAAAATGTCTGAATGATCTTTTATCCTCTCTTCAAATTGTTTCATGGAGCCAATAAATAAATTGTTCGGGGCAAAGATAAAGGGCACATTATTATTTAAATGCAAATTGCTTCCAACAGAAAGAAATCTATGAGTTAGGGATTTGAAATTCTGCACACACACAAAATCTTGAGATTTGTGCTTGGAATGCTTAGGCTGTACACATGATATACCTTTAAAGCACATTCAGAGTATATTTTCCCCCTCAGAGAATTCTGGGGGCTGTAGTTTGTTAAGTATTGTTGGGAATTGTAATTCTTTCAGGGGTACCTACAGTTCCCAGAATTCTTTGAGAGGGAAAATGTGCTCTGAATGTGCATTAAAGGTATATTATATATGCCACCTTAGTGTCTGCAACTGGCTATGTTATGTAAACTGGACACATTTGCATTGATTCTGATTTTTTTTTTTTTTAGTTATAGGTCCTATAACCCATGTTGGAATAATATAGGAGATGGCCGAATTTTATATTTTTGTTTCAGTCTTTCTTAGGATCAGGCTATGTCAAAGTAACAGAACATAGGAAATGTAAATAAAGGTCAGGTTTTGCTCCTACAGAAAGCTGCTTAAATAACAGGTGGCAGCAAAGGGAACTAACTGAACGGACTAAGTTCTTATAAATCCAGAGCTCTCTTCCATTCAGGTAGCAGGTGAGTGTAGCAGTGCCAGGCCAGGACTTTGGGGCAGAAGTCAAGGCCCACACACAGCAAAACAAGCACAGGGTTGGTTTGAAGAAGATAGAAAAGTTTAGCAAAAAAAAAAAAAAAAGCAGTGGGAACAAATTACTGATGTGTGTGTGTTAATTTGGCTCAGTTGGTAGAGCATCGGTTGCTTAGGGTTGTGGGTTCAAGCCCCATGATGGGCAAAAGATTCCTGCAATGCAGGGGGCTGGACTAGATGACTCTTGTGGTCCCTTCCAATGCTAAAAGTCTATGATCCTATGTGTAAAAAGAGTGAGAAAGAAGAAATAGAATCCTGAGAGTGGGCACGGCTGGTTGGCTGGGACCCTAAACAGGAGCACCACACTCTGCAATGTTTTGTTGGAGGTTCCACTTGTGCTCATATAAATCTGATGCAAGTTTTTTCTGTAGATATATATTTGCCCTGTAGCCTGAGATTTCTTTCTGGTCTAGACCAGCAAAGCTGAAATGAAGCTTTGAATCTGCTTCTTGTCATTGATCCAGTTGCAAAAGGAACCTGAGGGACATATAAAACTTGCTGGGAATTTGGCAATGTTCTCTTGAATCAGACTCCAGGAGAGCTGCGTTCCTGAATGAGAAAACCATTCCTTGCACAATTTCTGCTGGTTCCTGTATCTGTCTGCAATATTGCTTACCAATTCAAACGCATTAGCCCCTGCGTATCCTATATTCTAGGTTTGACACAAAGCAGATTCTGGGGATAAGCCCCAATGGAATCTGGCTCAAATTAATCTTTAAGAGGTATCGGCTGCTTTTTCATCTCAGTCATGTTAATACAGTTTCTGCAGTTCTGCTGTTCATCTCCATATATTTTCTTCTGCTGACAAAGCATGAAGGATCACAGGGAAAGCTATGCCAAAGTATCTGAATACATTTGGTCAGTCATCCTGACTCTGTGTCCCTAGATATTAGTACTTTCCATGCTTTGCAAAGCAAACAAGTTGAACAGTGGTACTCTTGTACTAGAGTCAATTAATTTGGATTAAACTATTTTGTGGATTTAACTATTCAAGCATTGCTTTCGGTGGCTTCTACAGAAGTAACAAAATCATGGTTGAATGTTGGTCATTGGCATTAGAAATTATTCTTGTAGAATCCATAAGTGCTGCCTATCCCAAGCAGGTTTCTAAGCCTCTGAATATAAAAAAGGCTCTGAATATAGTGTGCCCTCATAATTGACAGGACCAGTCGATTTACAGGTGGGCAGGGATGGAAGAGAATTTTATTTCACCCACCTTCCTATGCAAACCTACCTAATTCACACCTCCCAGGTGAATGCATGAATCAAAATAAAATTATCCTCTGGATTGCACACTAATCTGAATTTGTTGATACAGTTCATGGCTCAAAACATATACCCAAATGTGAGCAAATTATGTATTGTAGGATGAAATACAGTTAGAAATGTGTACATTGGTATAAAATGTGCATTTAAGTATGGTTTATAAAATGCATATTTAAGTTCAAATTATTTTTTTTAAAAAAATTAAAAATTATTGATACTTGTCTAAAGATATACAAAAGTTCATACCCAATACAAAGTATATTTTTATTCCAAACTGAAGTAAAATAAATACTTAATCTAAGAAGGAACAGAGGTAGAAAGAAGAAGGAAATAGAGGAACAATGAAAAAGAAAAAAAGAAAAAGAAAAAATACATTTTATTTTAAATTATTATTATTAAGCTTTCAGCAGGCATCTAAAACAACACAGCAAGTTTACATGCCTAATGTCAACAGGCAGGGAGCTGCCAGATTAAAAGAGTCATTGCATACCATTAATCGGTGCTTGTAAACACACAAGTTCTGCAGATCGAAAGCAGAAGTATTACAGAGAATGGTGATGGGTGTCATCAGCATAACACTGAAAGTGAAATGAGTCACAATAATAGAAGATCAAGCACAGCATAATCACATGTTCTTAATGTCCCCCAGAACATCCAGCTTACTCAGATTTATTTTCAAAAGAAGGAACTTCTAAAAAGTTAAAAGGAAGTTGAAAAGGTCAAACCACTTCAAGTTAAGGGGGCCAAATTGCTACAAGGGGCTTGGATGGTACTGGAAATCAGAATAATAGAGGTTTAGTTACATCAGAAGCAGAAAACCAGCCACTGATCTGTTTATGGGAGACAGGGGAGAGAGTAATTTCATTTGTGTTTTATCTAAAAGGTTTTGGTTTTGTTCCTTGTCCAGATTTTGGAGTTCTGCTGGTGCCTCCTTCTTAGGGTATGGATGTTGCCATTCTGGCTCTATAGGGGTCAGCACTTGGGAAGGAGTTCAGCATTTGCCAGCCTGGTGCTGTCCAGATGTTTTGGACTACACCTTCCATCAGTCCCAGCCACTACATTCTGGCAGGGTCTGATGGTATTTCAGTCCAAAACATCTGGTTGGCACCAAGCTGGTTAAGACTGGTTGAGGATCAAGGGGAAGGGGATAGAATGTAATTAATAATGCCAGTTGAAAAGAGCTATGCACAAGCTTAAGGAACTGCTGGATGAGATCCCAGAAGAACTCAAAGAGAAGGGAACCCAAGATGGATGGGAGTTTATAAAAAAATAAAATATTGAAGGCACAAAAGAGGACAATTCCAACAAAAAATAAAAGTGGGAGGCATCTAAAGAAATCAGTGTGGCTGCATAAGGAGATTACAAATGAGCTGGTATCTAATAAGGGCATATTTAAGAAACAGAAGAAAGGGAAAATCATTAAGTAGGAGTATATATGAGTAGCCAACAGCTGCAGAGTAAAGGTCAGGCAAGCCATAGTTCAGAATGAGCTCAGGTTTGCAAAGTAGGATAAATTAATTTAAAATGTTTCTTCAGCTATGTTCAAAGCAAGAGGAGGAACAAGCAAGCACCGGTAGTAGGTCCTCTGTGTGGAAAAGACAGAGAAATGCTATTGGGTGGCAGAGAGAAGGTGGAACTGCTCAACACCTACTTTAGCTCTGTCTTCATCCAAAAGGAAAGGAATGCCCAACCTGGTGATAACAGAATAAATGATGCAATGAGGGAGCTGCAGCCCAAGATAAGAGAAGAGGTAGTAAGGAAACACGGAGTTACTTTAAATGAATTCAAATCTCCAGGGCCTGGTGAGCTCTACCTGTACCCAAGGGTACTAAAGGAGTTTGTAATCTCAGAGCCTCTGTCTATAATCTTGTAGAATTCTTGGAGAACAGGAGAGGTCTCTGCAGACTGCAGGTGAGCAAATGTTGTCCCCATCTTCAAAAAGGGAGAAAAAGAAGACCCAGGTAGCTACCGACCAGGGACCTTGGCATCAATACCAGGAAAGGTCATAGAACAGATAATTCAACAGTCGGTCTGTGAGCGCTTAGAAAAAGGATACTGTAATGTCATGCTAGACGAATCTCATTTCTTTTTTTGGTGGAGTTATAAACTTGGTGGATTAGAGGAATGCTGTGGGTGTAGTGTATCTTGAATACAGTAAAGGTTTTAAGTCCCTCATGATATTCTTGTGAGGAAGCTGGTAAAATGTGGGTTGAACAAGGTAACTGGCAATATGATAGCCATCTTCAAATATATAAAGGGCTGTTGCATGGAATATGGAGCAAGCTTGTTTTCTCCTGCTCTGGGGAGTAGGATCCAAACCAATGGATTCACGTTACAAGAAAGGAGATTCTGACTAAACATCAGGAATAACTTTCTGACAGTAAGAGCTGTTTGACAGTAGAACAGACTCCTTCAGGAGGTTGTGGTGGTTTTTAAGCAGGTGGTGGATGGCCATCTCTCATGGATGCTTTAGTTGAGATTCCTGCATTGCCGGGGGTTGGACTAGATGACCGTCATGTCCCTTCCGATTCTATAATTCTAGGATTCTAAGTGGCTTAAAGGACATGCACAAGGTGGCAATCATCAGATATGTCTAAACATTTGACTATCTATTTGTTTTATACTCTGCGTTTAATTTAAAATCCACGGCGCTTTTTCTAAGAGGTCCCAATGCCCTAAGTAAACACGAACCAACTATATTCCTGTATAAATAGCAGTCTTGCTACAAAACTTAAAATATTTATATCTGGATTGTGAAGTATTTGTCAAACATTTCAATGCCGCCCTCACAGCTAGGGTGAATTCCTTCTTGTTCAAATACGGCAAAGTGGCTCAACTGCAGATACAGTAAAAAAACATTTTCCCCCTCAGAGTGCAAATATTACCCACCATATTGTTAGGATGATTGGCAGTTGTTTGTTTTGTGTAATGGTAACAGGCACTTCTTTTTAGGTATATTAGAGCTCAAATTAAGGTAGGGGCAATTTTAACCTCAAATACAAATGCAAATAGTTGGGTATTAGCCTTTAGTCATTTTCTTTTCTTTTTTTTCCTTTGCAGGTTCACAGGAACTGAAAGTTCCAACAGTTATAAGCAGCCGTTAGATAAAATCCAAAAGTCATTGTAGTAATGATCCCAAATGTCACAAATTAGCAAACAAGTTACAGGTGCCCAGAACTATTTTTCAAGCCAGATGTTGGGCAAAACACCCACATGAGCATGTTTTTGGGTTATGCTACAGGTTGCCTCAGGGCACTAGTCTATCTCCAATGTTATTTAATATCCAAATGAAGCCACTGGGAGTGGCAATTAGAGTTGAGGGGTCAAGGTGCCATCAGTATTCTGGTGACACACAACTCTATTTCTCCATAACATGTTATTCAGAAAAGGTTGTGTGGACCCTGGGATTGGTCAACTGCCTTCTCTGGTCAGGGTTGCACTCCCACTGAAGGAGCAGGTCTGTCACTATAGGCCCAGTGGCTAGAAGCATCTTTTCCCTGCTGGGACTGGTGCAACAACTATAGCCATTCCTGTTCTATCATTTTGCAACCAATGAGCTAAGAGAGAGGAGCAAAATGCACCCATGACCTCCAGCTCACGTCTCAGATATTTTAGGGCAAGCCTATAAGCTATAGCATTAGGAGGGTGTTCAGCACAGTGAGTTCACATCCACGTAAACAATCACACATATTTATTTATTCAATTAATTACTCCAGCACTTTTGACTGAACAGTTCTTGTAATTCTTATTTGTCTTCAGAGCAGCGTAACAGGAAAAGATTAGGGTGAACATAATGCTCTCAAGCTTCTTCAGTGGCCTTTGCAGTGGAGAAGAAATTCCAACCTATTATTTCTCATGTCAAAAACTAAAGTGCACTCCATGGGCCCTCAAGCAAGAATACTGTTGCATGCACCCCCAATCTCTGAGTGGTGTGAGATTCTAGGTCAGGGGTAGGCAACCTAAGGCCCGTGGGCCAGATGCGGCCCAATTGCCTTCTCAATCCGGCCCATGGACGGTCCAGCAATCAGCATGTTTTTACATGAGTAGAATGTGTCCTTTTATTTAAAATGCATCTCTGGGTTATTTGTGGGGCCTGCCTGGTGTTTTTACATGAGTACAATGTGGGCTTTTTATTTAAAATGCATCTCTGGGTTATTTGTGGGGCATAGGAATTCATTCATTTCCCCCAAAAAAACACAGTCTGGCCCACCACATGGTCTGAGGGACGGTTGACCAGCCCACGGCTGAAAAAGGTTGCTGACCCCTGTTCTAGGTGTTCCAGGTGCGCTTACCTAGGGTTTGTGGTTCCTTTCAGGAATGAGGTAGAGTGAAGACTGTGCTATCTTTATTATATATGGTTTAGTTACACATATATACAACATGAGCCTACAATGGAGGGGTTCACAGCATTAACACCCCAAAAGGGTCTTGTTTTTCCCATAGCTTCAGCCTTGGATTCAAGCATGCTCTCCATCTGCCTTTTCTAGCCTGCAACCTTTTCCCTCCTGGCTCACATCCCACATTCTTTCAACTCCAAAACTCTGGCTTTTTGATCTTCTAACTATCTCAGAGCTGAAGGAAGGGCCCTACCAACTTGCTATCTAACACAGAGCTCCCTCTCATTAGCTTTCTTCATAGCCTATCATATTACTTAATGGCCCATCTCCCAGGTGATTACCTCATCAGGGAACTGGCCTAGCTTATATGTTAACACTTGCTGAATACAGGGGTTCAGTGTCTGGCACCCAGTTTAATACTCCAAGCATTGATTAAATTCTAACACTTACTAGGTCTGGGGATTATAGGCACTGGCGGAGGACCGGGGGTGTGGAGGGAGTGGACCGCCCCTGGCACCACTATTCTGGTAGGGTGCCATCGCAGCGCCCCCCGACACGTGCCGTGCACTCACCACACCCCCAGAACACGCACCGTGCCCCCGCGGGTGGCATGCCATGCCCCCAGGATGTGTGCCATGCCCCCCGGGGCGTGCATCACGTCCCCGGGGGGATGCCATCCACGCCCACACTTGCTCTCCACCCCCAGTAGCGGAGCATGCAGCTTCGCCAATGGTTATAGGTGTCTGGCACCCACAAACTCATAGCACTACTAATATTGATAAAATATTGAACATTAAATCAATGGTAGTGATTACTGCGCTATGTTGGAACTCATAGAAACTCAGGAGGCTGAGATACTTTAACAATCAATATTAATTACATGTTAATGCCCCATGGTAGCTCAAATAACAAGTTCCTTTATATATATATTTAAAAATCCTATTATTTCTCGATAGAATGTCTTTCTTTTTTCCTGTCCTGTCCGAAGAACTCATGAATTTATGAATCACTGCTCTGTTATAGGAAATGAATTCACGATTGCACATTTCTATTGCCAGATGAACATTTTCCTATTATGAAGTTGTTTGTTGTGAGTTTTCTTTTTTTTTAAGGAAACGAGGAGAAAAATCTCTCCTATGAAAGTTAGTTCATGCTTTTGGTTAGAAAAGACCTACTTAAATGAGATTATGCTTGTCTAATCACTTCCCAGTCAGTAATTTAAAATAAATCCATTTTAGCTGTATTGATAAAATGATTATTTTGGTCCTAATAGGTTTGATCAAAGCACATGTTTCCCAACTTTAGTCTGTAACAGACACAGAAACGGGAGCCTGGAGTAAAGAAGGAGAGACAGTCTGTTCTTTGAAACTTCCCACACACACCCCTCTTTTTTCTGAGTTGGATGGCTCTGCTCAGACAGAGAGAGAGAGAGGTTGCAAAGGAGAATTAGAGACAGAAAGCAAGGAATGCAATGGAAAGGAAGCTTCTTCTAACCAGAAATAGAGACTGTTGAGGTTTTGTATGAAATCTGCGGGACAACACTAGCTCTTTATTTCTCTGAAGCAAGACAGAGATGCCATCTAGTTCCTTCTTCTTCTTCTTAGCTATTGAAGTGAATGGTGAGTACATTTACTATTTTCTATGTTAAAACAAAATCAAAAATTCTTTCTAGTAGCACCTTAGAGACCAACTGAGTTTGTTCCTGGTATGAGCTTTCGTGTGCATGCACACTTCTTCAGATACCAATCTGAATTCTTCAGATATTTTCTATGTTAACACTGATAGGTGGGAAACTCCAGCAACTGACTTTTTTGTTAGTTAGCCATTATGATTTTCTTTTTTAAAAAAAAAGAAGAGAAAAGAAACCCCGCACAAAGATTGCCACAATTCTCTGGTGTATATCTGGAATTTTGAGAGACTGACATTTCAGATATATTAGAAATACAAACGTTAGGTTTGTTCAGCAGCTGTTAGCACACCAGCATGCCAATACACACCGTCTTTTTAATGATCTGTAAGTGTATGCTTAGCTCTGAATTCTAGAATCCCAGCACTGATATTAAATACAGCTTCAGACTGGCTGCAGAGCTGGATTCAGAATTCAGTGCTGCTGCTAAGAATTACAGTATACCATGGTATCTGTGGCTGATTTTGCTTTTTAGAAGTTTTCAGGTGTTTTAACATTCTGTTTCAAAGTAGTGTGTATGTCCAGTTGGCTGAAGCTTACCACAAGATTTTTATTCCTGCCATGAATAATGAGAAAACTGGCAAAGTTTTGATCATCAATCACTTCTGTGTGGCTTCGTTGATTTAAGTTATGCTAGCAGGGAGAGTGCCTTGCAGGTCCTCTAAGAAATGTCTAATTGCTTTGAAGATTTGTGGGATGGTTGTGCCGCATGATAATATTAGCTCTGGCTTATATTTGGCATAGCAAATAACTGGTAAATGTGACTGTGCCTGTGGCTGAGATAGTATACATAAAATTCTATAATATTCTGGCTTGTTTTTGACCAATATATTCAATATATTTTATTTTACTTTTCTTAAACTTTAGATAGATGGATAGATGGATGGATGGATAGATAGATAGATAGATAGATAGATAGATAGATAGAGCTATAGTTGAAATACTTATCTATGGGGAGGGAGGAGAATACCTTTCCTAAACAAAATTATGGTCCTGTATAATGCAAAAGCAACTTTGAAAGAACATCTTAATCGACTGACTTGTCTCTTTAATCATATGCCTTTGAAAATTTCCAAATGACCTGTGCTGTCCATTCACCTGCTTAGAGACATGGGTTGGATACAAAGACTTCTTCCGTTACAGAAAGGTTTCCTCTGGTGAAGAAGGGAACCTCTGGAGCCAATCCAAGTCTTCCTCACAGACATCTAAACAATATTGGGCTCCCCCGTGGCAGTGAGGCTGCAGCCTCCCTCTCCCTTCAGTTGCCTCAGGCGTCAAATGCTGTGGGCTGCAGGATCTTTGGCCCTTCCTCCCAAGCTCTCTGGTTCTGCTCAGCTGGGTGTATCATACAGCCTGTCAGGAACCCCTTAAACTAGCTTGCTGTCCTCAGGCATGGTGGAAGATGCTGTCTTAGTGCCAGTGTTGAATTAAGATTCTTCAGCCAGTCCCGTCAGCTTCTATACATGTAGTATGAAGTGCAATGTTGTCCTTTGCCTCAGGCAGCAAAAAAATGGAAGGCATAGGGCGGTGATGGCAGGCACTGTGCCTGCTTTGGCCGTATACCTTAGGCCAAGTAACTGTAGATGGAGGAAGTTGGCAAAGCATTTTGAACACCAGAGTGTTGCTTAAGCGATGGCGTTATGGATAACAGCAGTGCACCTTTTTGGGCAGCTGAAAATGCACAATGGAGCATTGGTCCAACGTAAGGCATCCATCCATAATCCTAATCATGCTGCCAGCACGCTAGCTTCAGTAGTCTGTGAGCAGCATGTATTAATGAGCACACTGTTGTCCTTGAGTTGCATGCTCTGTTGCACAGAAAACGTTGTTAGAGTGCAAACAACAATAGGGGAAGAAGGGGAACTAACATCAGACTGTAAGAAGAAGAAGGACTTAGGTTGTTTATTAGAAAAGCAAGCAGTTAGGCAGCTATTTGCTGTGGAATTTGAGTCTCCTGCTTCTCTTCATACATATCCACAATGACTAAGATATTAGAGAATGCCCTCTAATATTATGCAATAGAGCCGGGGAGGGAGGGAAATAAAAGTTTTATCCTTCCCTGCAAAATAAGTTATTCCTGATTCGTGTCAGGCTATTATTATTAACATCATTTAATTATATTTATTTATATCCTGCCTTCTCCCCATACTGGGACTCAAGGCTGCCTACAGATAAAAAGAGAGAAACATAGAAAAGATAGTCATTAAAGAGGAAGTCAACACTAATAGATTTAAACCAATATAAAATATGTTAAAAATACAGATAATAACAACAACAATAAAAGCATCACAGCAGTAGCCATTCCCTTTCATTTCTTAAAAGCCTGTTGGAATAAAAAGGTTGTCACCTGCCAGCTAAGATCAACAAGGAGGGAGCCAGTCCAACTTCCCTAGGAATGGCATCCCAAAGTCTCTGTTCAACGTTTCCAAACTGCATTTCTTATTAATTGCACTGTTGTTTCAATTTTCCTCTTGGTCTTTCCATGTATACACCTTTCATTAGTTAGTTAGTTAGTTAGTTACATTTCTATCATACTTCTTCCTCTTGCCACCCCCCCCCACCCACAACCCTGTGAGGTAGGCTAGACTAAGAGGCAGTGACTGGCCCAAGGTCACCCAATGGATTTCATGGCTGAGTGGGGATTCAAACCCTGGTCTCCCAGGTCCTAGTCCAACACTCCAACCACTACAGCATTGTGACTTCAGTATCAAAGCGATTCACATGCAAAAGTTTGCAGCAGCTAACACTGAACATCTTTTTATAAGATGATATTGTATGTTATCTCAAGACAGCCCAATGAACATCAGATGATCACAGATTATTGAGGGTTCTTATATTTTTAACCTTTTTGGAGAAGCGATCTTGGGGTATGAGGTCCAAAACCTGCTTGCGCTCTTTTCTGTGACAGTTTGATTTCCATATTCTCTGTCTTATCCTTTGGCAATTTCCAGTATTGTCTTAGATGACTCACCTAGCATATTTTTAACTTTGGGAAATCTTGTTTTAAGCCCTAAAGCTCCAGAGACATGATTGTTATTATAAATGAAGTGCCAGCATGATCAATGTCACATATATAAAGCTGGTGGCTGAACAAAAAGTCTGCATCTAAAGTGACATTAAAAGAGGGACAAGGAAATGTCACTTTTGCACACAGAAATACACGGCAAAGGCTCTATTTCCTCAGGAAAGGCATTTTTAATAAGGCTGGGATGAATTCTCTCCCCTGTTTCTCAAAATTCTCTACAAAACAGGAGCCAGTTTTCTGCTGCTTCCGTAGAGGAGGTGGAGAGATTTCTCTTAAAAAATCAGGTGTCAGTTACTGCTTAGTTTACTGGGCCTCACCAGGAAGTGCAGTGCCAACAATGGGAAGCTGTGGAGAATGTGGTGCCCTGACAGGAATGCCTTGTGATGCAACAAAACATGGTATAAAAGATGCTACGTTAATGTTTTTCAGTTCTGTTTATGAGCAACATTTTGTTTAAAAGTGTGCCAGAAGGGAAGGAGCAAAGCCGTTCCCAAATGATTGTGAAAACGCAAAGGTTATGTTCCAGATGTTTATTTCAGGAGTCAAAGTCTCATTTCTGTGCTTTCACCCAGAACTTTTATCTCTGGAATGAAACAAAAACAGTGAATACTAAATATGTGAATAAACACAAATGACCACCCAAATACAGGAAGGACACAAGCTGTTATGTTATAAGAGTATTCCTCTAAAAGTGTATAGTTCTGAACATAGCTAGCTGAATGAACACTTTTTATTCACTCGGCACTGGCTATGAACTCTCTCCATGTGGTAGAAGAGGAAACAGGATTGCTAACAAGATTTTCTGCAACCAGCATATCGTTTAGGGATGGAGACCTCTGCCCCACTCACAAAAGAAGACACAAAGTTGCATATGCTTTGTGTCGCATCTATATTTGTATCCTCTTTTGCACATGGGGTGGAGGGCCTAAGAGTAAATCAGGGGCCACACATGAGTAATAAGATGTCCAACAGACAGCATGTCAACAGGTGAAGCTCTTCTCATCATTGTATTTCAGTACTGCCCCCAGAAATGCTCAACCTGCTGAATTTCTTTCTGCCCACACAGCTGTAAAAAACATGAACCCTGCTGTTCTCCAAAGCAAACCTACACCAGGCAAAGAATTCAAGTTACATGAGTTGCAAATCAGTTGTGTTGCCGCAGGGCAGGCATGTCCAAAGTCCGTTTCGGGGGCCTAATCCAGCCCGCTAGTCAGTCTAATCCAGCCCCTGTGGCAGTTTATTAATATCCCCAAAAGCTCAACAACTTCAATCCTAAAAAAGCTGAACAAAATTGGGGTAAAATTGGGAAGAAGAAAAAAAAAAGCTCAACAACTTTTGCCGGCCCTCACACATGTTCACTTCATCAAATCTGGCCTTCTTTGGAAACAGTTTGGGCACCCCTGCCATAGGGCTTTCGTCAATGGATCTTAAGCTGACAAAACTATGTTCAGCCTAAGATTAGACATGGTATTTCAAGAGGGGTGGTGGTAATCAAGAGAGATTTAACAGCCACAGAAGCAAGGTTCAGGTGCCCATGCTTGGATAAATGCAAGATTAAATTGTGAAAAAGCGAGCAGTATACATTTAAAGAGCATTTGTTGCTGTTTTTCATTATGTGTACTTAAATGTTTATTAAGTAAATATTAAGTAAATGTTTATTATTAAGTAAATGTTTTTAGAAAGCGCCAAAAATTGTACTGTGAAGGCACTGGCCTGATGTCGATAATCAAGGAGTCCCAAAGTAAGAGTGCCTAAAAAGAAGGAACAAAAGACTACTTTGCTGTGCATGCACCATAAATGTGAAAAATTAAAGGATTGCTCTTGCAGTGCTGCAACTGCCCTTGCACAATGAGACCCAGTGTGGTGTAGTGGTTAAGAGTGGTATACTCGTAATCTGGGGAACCGGGTGCGTGTCTCCACTCCTCCACATGCAGCTGCTGGGTGACCTTGGGCTAGTCACACTTTTTTGAAGTCTCTCAGCCCCACTCACCTCACAGAGTGTTTGTTGTGGGGGAGGAAGGGAAAGGAGAATGTTAGCCGCTTTGAGACTTCTTAGGGTAGTGAAAAGCAGGATATCAAATCCAAACTCTTCTTCTTCTTCTTCTTCTTCTTCTTCTTCTTCTTCTTCTTCAATATGTGCATATCAAGGCTGTTTTCAGAAGTGATATGAAGAACACGTGCTATTATTGCATCTGTTCTGCGTGTCATTCATGTGATCAGGGAGAACAGCAACAGAAGCTGCTGGCAGTTATGTGGGATGTGCACAGAACTTTTTGCTCCTTAGCCTGGAGAACCTGCTTTTCCTTCCTCTGACCAGCATTTGATGTAATAATAATAATAATAAAAATAATAATTTATTATTTGTACCCCGCCCATCTGGCTGAGTTTCCCCAGCCACTCTGGGGACTAGGAAACCAGCACCTGAACCTGCATCAAGAAGGCAGATCAGTTCTAAGATAGTAAAATCAATTTGGTTTCTCAACTGGAAACTAAGGAGGAAGTTCATGAAGTAAGGTACAGTGTGTTCAGTTGTGACCCCATTTGAATCAGAGTTTCATGCATTACTGAAACAACTTTGGGTGTAATCACAGGGGAATGGAAAGTCTGCATTTGTTCTAGAGTGTTCTGAAGAGCTATTGCAAAAACAGGCATGCACATTTTGTTTGTGTGTATATATTATACAAAAACTAACAAAAAGTATGCATAATAACATTTTAAATTCTATAAATTCAGTTGTGCACTCACATTTGCAACAAATAAGCATGATTTTAGGACATTTACTCTTAGAAGAAGGTTTCAGTGATTACTTTAAGTTAAACTTACTTTTATATAAATGTTTGCAAGAGTGCAGGCTGAGGATCACTACAAATATAGCGTGGGAAATTAAAAGAACTGGTGCAAAATTATAAGTAACCCCAGCTGTGACACAGTCTTAATTCAATGCATTTGAACAGTTCAACAATGTAACCTAAACATTGAAAACCTTTCAGTAAAGCCTAGCCTCTTTCTGGTGTTGTTGTTGTTGTTTTTAATAGCTCTTCATGCTGCTTCAGGAACTCAGGATTTTGGATTTGGAATTGCGTGTCCTCTTGGCTATTTCCCTTGCGGGAATATCACAAAATGTTTGCCTCAGCCCCTTCACTGCAATGGGATAGATGACTGTGGGAATCACGCAGATGAAGAGAACTGTGGTAAGTTGACAGTTTTTCCACAGTGGCTCTCAGTGTGAGTTAACAAAGACTGTGGTATTGCATCACAATTCTTGTTTTCTCGGGACTACTCTGACAAAAAAACTTGGTATTGGGTTGGGTGTTTTTTCTAAGTATTTTTTTAAGCATTCTTTTAGCATCAGTCTGGTATAAGAAGCTTAATTAGCAAGACTCTAAAATCACCTCATGTGCTAAGAACAACAACAAACTGATTTTGTATATATTGAACCTTTCCTATCTATCTATCTATCTATCTATCTATCTATCTATCTAGACAATATTTTCCCCCACTTTTTCCACTAAGTGGTGTACAAAGAATACAACACAACAAAAATGAAAGTAAGTTAAAACAGAATTCAGTTAAATGCCTGCTGGAATGATGGTGATGAGGATGATGATGAGGATGTCTTAAGTATGTGCTGGAATTTCAACAAAAAGGAGGCCTATCTGACCTCAACTAGAAGGAAGTTCATAAAATTGGGCCCATAATACTGATCACACAATACTGATCTATGGTGGATACAAGCGATGCATCCGAGCCATGAAGGACCACAAACGTTGACTCCACCGAAGACCTCAGTGATGAGGCAGAGCTGTAAGGGATCAGGAGGCCCTAAGGTATCCTGTACCCAAGTTGTTAAGGGCCTTGTAAATTAATACACAAACCTTGAACCTGGCCCAGTAGTGTATGGGCAGCCATGGTACAAGCTTTTGAGCATGGAGCTATATAATGGGATTATGATACAGAAAAGATGGGAATTCGCTAATGTGAATGTAATAGGACATATGTCAAGGAACTGGAACAATAAACAATATAGGAACTACATATGGATGTATATTAGTATATATGTAAAGCACACTGTTCTGCATGTTCAAGTGATGATTAAACAGTGGATAGATATCATTTGCTAATGAAAATCGCATTAAGGCTGGAATCCTAAACATATTTCATGGGCCTTGTTGAACATTGCAGGACTTCCAAGTAAACATGCCAAATTACTTGGTAAACTGAATTGACTTCACTAGCACTAATGCCTGAATCAGTGCAAGATCATAACCATAGTGGGGAAACAACCAGGATTTTTTAGGGTGGGTGTGGGTGTGTACAGGGGCGTAGCAAGGGGGAGCATAGGGGGCGGATCGCCCCAGTTTCCATAACGGAGGGGGTGACAAATTATCAAGGAACAGTTACTGCCCTAATAGGGCGGTTTATTAAAAAAAAAAAACTTTTTTTGAAAATGCCTGCTCCAAAGGTCTTATCTTACTATACTAGGGATTATATAGCTATATATGAAATTTCATGCATATCGGTTAATATCTTGACCCTCCTCCACCAAAATAGCTGTTTACTTGGCTGTTTTCCTATGTTGTGAAGGCTGAAATTTCAGTTCAGTGGAGCACTTACTGTTCCCTACCCTAACCCTGTGGAAAGCCATCTAATTAGACTTTAATTTGATTTTGAGATGTTTTTAGGAGGTAATTTAATTATTGTTTGATTTTATACCAATATTAGGTATCTGATGTTAGCCACCCTGAGCCCGACTTCGGCCGGGAAGGGCGGGATATAAATAAAAGTTTTTTATTATTATTACTTGTTATTATTCCTTTGTAAGAAAATATGAAATAACGTAAAACCATTTTTGCGGGGGGGGGGGGTGACAAGAAATTTTCTGCACCGGGTACCACCTGACCTTCCTACGCCTCTGGGTGTGTAAGCAGCCTTGGAGGGGAAAATAGTGGTCCAAAATGGTCCCGGTTGTGGTGATTAGAAACATTGCTTCTATCCTATCTTTTATTGTAATTCTTCAAAATTGCTTCTTGGCAGAGAACAAACTGTTTCTGGCAGAGTGCACACTCTCCCCTTTGAATAATTGTGTCATAGCAGAGGAACATGGTTAGAACAAGAAGGAGAGAAATACAAATGGTTTTCCCTAGTGCAGTGTGTCCAGACTTTTAACTGAGCAGAAAGATTTGTGTCTAATAAGTAGCAAATCCATAGCTGAATAATTTTATTGTTTTTGACAGTGACAACACCCTAAAGGGCCTTCCTGCCCTCTAGTAGTAGCTGGAAAGGAGGCACAGTGCAAATGGGGGAAATGGAGGGGAGCATCATCAATGGCATATCATTTGTGAACTAAAAAAAAGCAGCAGTAAATACCAATCACATTCACTGGATTCCAGACATGGGACAAATAAATGAACACATGCAATTTCCATTGGAATTCTCTGAGACATGTTTAGAAATAGTAAATGATGATGATGATACTTCTACTGTGTAACTTCTATTAGGTGATAACAGTGGATGGTCTCAGCAGCTGGATGCAATTTATGATAAAAAGGCTTTCCAATATTCCTTGGACTTGGAAACAGATGAATGCTGTAAGTAGGAAGAGAAATAAATTGTTTACTTGTAGAATTTGAAGGGAAAGCATCCCACAGATCTGGTGACTGTGGAACCAAGTTTCAGTGGGCATGTGGACATTTCAGTTCTGTTTTAGAAAGACACTGGGACACAAAGCTTTAAAAGAATATAACTTAAAATTGCTTTAAATCACATTGATCAAGTGAAAGATGGAATGTGTGGCCTCAACAATCCTGAATTAAGCCAGGATCATGACGTAATAATAAATCATGGTTAATGCAAGCAACAGTTCATAAATTATTTCAAACCATGGTTTCAAATTCTAGATTGTTGGCCACAGACAAGCCATAGTGAGTTGGCTGAAATCAAACATATGATCCTACATCTACAATAAGCTAAGCAAACCACAGCCTAAGTGTTACACATGGACCAGGCCAGTAAATTTTGAAGTTTACAGCATGGCACAAATGGTTATTTGAAAACACTGCTGATTTCCACAGGACTTGCAGAGTGAAGAAAGAAGCATCCCTCAAGTTTTATGCTTATTGCAGCAATGTTTTCAGTGAAAATTGCCCGACATGTTTTAACGAAAAGTCTTCTTTGTAAAAAGGTCTTCAGGTGCCTTATTCTGCTTCATTCATTGAGGCAACTTATTTATAGGTCAATGCACATTTAGCAATATTTACATAACAAATTATTGCTTTCAGGCACTGGCTTGCCTCTTCCTTTGCCCTTCTACATTTGCACCTAACTGTGACCCTTTTCAAAAGTTTAAAAAACCATTTCCTGTCATCTTCAGAATATGTGAAAATAGAAAGCTGCAATATACTAAGTCAGACAATTAGTCCATCTAGTTCAGTATTGTCTACACTGAGTGGCAGTAACTCTTCAATATTTGAGACAACTTCCTATCAGGAGATGCCAGGAATTGGACCTGGACGTTTTTGTGTGCAAAACATGTGATCTCCCACTGAGCCGCATCTCTTCCTAACTTGTGAATGGGGAGCAGAATCTTGTCAACAGCCCTCACCTTGTCCTCCATGCAATCCATGTCATTGTAGCCCATTGGCTACAATGGATGAAGTATGAGTTAATTGTCCTAAGCCAGCGCTTGGGAACTAGTGGTCTTCCAGATATTGTTTGCCTATAACACATCGTCCTTGATGGCTGTGTTCTAGGTGGGGCTGCTGGGAGTTGTGGAGTCCAACAACCTCTGGAGGGCCACATATTCCCCACCCCTAGATTAATCAATGAGTTGATTTTACCACCTCTCTCTTTTCTCTCCTCATCATCATGCCAACATCTGCCTCATCTATGGCATTGTCTTTATCCAGTGGTTGGTTCTGTGCCAATAGAATGTTTGTGCCGTGGTTTAGAGCTTGACTGCGATGGTGCTGGTTTGCTCGTCATTCCTTCGGTCTCTTCTAATGTAACTATGATGTAAGTAAAAAAAAAGTGGTAAATTCTGGGTATAGCCTTGGATCTCTGTTCAGCAGGTGGTAAAAAGTTATCAGGGCTAGGTTACAACTGGTATGTAACCCACAAGGTGTTACTGGCAAAGCATGCAAACATGCTCCTAAGCCAGTTTCTGAGATCCAGCTTGAAAGTGGATGTGAACAGAAAGTCTAGGATACTGCTATCACCCTCAGATGAGATTCTTATTTAGTGCGCACACTGTACCATTTTGGAAAAGGGCAAAAAAGGAATAATAAACATCAATGCCCTCTAGTGAGAAATAGGAATTATTTTTAAATTTTAAACATGGTTTTTTTATGCTGGCACATGACTGCAAGACCAATCTCTGATCATTAGCCATGCTGGCTGTAGGCTTATGGGAGTTGATGTTCAACAACATCTGGAAAGCTGGGTTACCCAGCTCTGTTACATGCATTAAAAATACATTTTGTAGGGACTCTTACAATAATGAAGGAATTTAGAGAGTTGGGGAGAAATAAAAGTTGTGCAAGTATTGCTTCAGGAATAACCTCATCCTACCTACAACAAATGGAAATACCCCTTTTAACACATTGTTAATTTGATGCTGCATGATGTGCTGATGGGTACCAACTTTGATGACTTTAAAAGTCTGGCAAGTAAGGATATAAGTGCTACTATAATCCCAGGGATGCGGGTGGCGCTGTGGGTTAAACCACAGAGCCTAGGGCTTGCTGATCAGAAGGTCGGTGGTTCGAATCCCCACGACAGGGTGAGCTCCTGTTGTTTGGTCCCTGCTCCTGCCAACCTAGCACTTTGAAAGCACATCAAAGTGCAAGTAGATAAATAGGTACCGCTTCAATGGGAAGGTAAATGGTGTTTCCGTGCACTGCTCTGGTTTGCCAGAAGCAGCTTAGTCATGCTGGCCACATGACCCGGAAGCTGTACGCCAGCTCCCTCAGCCAATAAAGCGAGAGGAGTGCCGCAACCCCAGAGTCGTCTGCTACTGGACCTAATGGTCAGGGGTCCCTTTACCTTTACCTATAGCCCTAGGATACTTGAATTCTTATTGCTGGGCAATAACCATGGGAAAGTGGCTATTGTGCTGCTGAAGGGATTCCCATAGGCACCTTCTTGGCAATTGCGAGAAAGAGGATAAAGGGCCAGTTGAGGGTTTGGGTCTGATCAAGCAAGGCTCTTATTATGTGCCTCTGTTCTTAATTATAGATTTATTATTAGTGTTGAAATTTCTGGACCCATTTTCAAAGTTGATGATGCTTATTTATTTATGAATTTGTGAATAACGTTTGTTTGAAAATGGCCATCTTCGCTGCTCAGGGTGCTTAAACTGAGCAGTGCTGAAGGAGAGAAAAATTGTCTAATTTAAGGGCCATATCACCACTACATTAAGAATCAACCTGAGCTTTCTAAATTGAGGCTTATTCTGTGTGTTTGCAAGTTTTCAGCCTGCAGTTGTCTATCTGTGACTTGATATGTCCTTTTTGCAAAGAACCGAGTTTAAATTTTTATGCCCATTAGGTTGCTTAGTGAAAGGTGTGCTGAAGATCTGTTCCAATCACGGGAAGAGTAATTGTCTCATACGGCACAATTAACCATAGGAAAATCCTTTGCTGAGTTCTGTGACTAAAGTATTTCCTGTATTGCGAGGACCTCTAGGGTTTATACTGTTAAGTGCAGAAAAACTAAAGAAAGGCTCTTTTTCATGAACTGCTCTGTGTGGCGAATGTCCTTATAAAAGGTTAACTAAAGATCTTCACAATTAACTATGTTTATGCTATGAACTAATTGAAGGAAGTTATTAAGGACATAAGACGGTCCCTACTAGATCAAGCCAAATATCTAGTCCAGGATCTGTACTCTTAGTGGCCAATCATATGCTTATAAGAAGCAACACTGCTTTCCTCACTTGCCATTCTCAACAACCATCCAGAGACATTTTGCCCCTGAAATAGGACATAGTACTGTACATAGCCACTTCAGCTAGTAGCCACTAATAGCTTGATGAATTCATCTAAAACTGCAGTTGTTGAAAAAACCGGCTGTTAGCAAATAATGCTCATGCACATATATACTGTACATTTATTTACATGCTGATTGATTTATTCTGATCACTTGTCTCCCATCCTTCGGTGTTTCCACTAACAAGGTGGCTTACACTAATACTGAGCAAGCAATAAAATCAACCTACATAGAACAATTTCATTTGTGGAAATGTTTGTCAGCTGTATAACCTGGTATCATTAAAATGTGCATGTACTGCGTAGTGGTTTGATGTATGCTGTGAGTCATTCATCTTTTGTCTGTTTGTTGTTGTGCTACAGGTCCCTACAAGGGAATCAGCTGAGAAAGCTTATTGCCAATGTTTTCAAAAAATATCAGGATCTTCAATACCTGTAAGACAACATTTAAACTTCAAATTACCAACCTATTGCAACATAATTGTTTTGTGATGTAGTGGCCAAGGATGAGTTCACACCTTGCATTTATCATGGGAAGTGTTTGTTGAACTATGGTTTGATCACTTGACTGCCTAACATGCTACCATCATGGATCTGCTGGCTGTACAATTAACTGACATTGGGAGGCAAGTTGAGAGGTGATAATTGTATCAGGTGTTTGTGTGAACTCAACCTGAAGCTACAATCCTAGCCACATTTCCTTGGGAGCATGCCCCATTGCATCGCCTCTTATATGACCTATATAAGATTGCAAACACAAGGTTATGCTTCCAATTATGTCATGTACATGTAAACTGTTGAAACTGGTGGAGTATACTCACAGGTATATGTTTTCAAGATCCAGAGTAGAAAGGCTCCTATATGAACTACAAGCTCTAATATGAACATATTTATGTTGTTCATCCAGGCTGTTCATTGGAGCCTAACCAATTGTTTTATTCATATTTGAGCCTAACCAATGGATGGTCAAAAATAACCACTCAGATTCTTACTGGCAGTAAACGTATCCTAACGTCGATCTTACTGTCTGTCATATTATAAAGAAGTATAGTTTAGAACAGAGCAATACGACAAAGAACCAAAAGTAAACTTAGCAAAACAGTTTGAGATTCTACATATGGGTGGGTATTCTTTGTTCTTTAAATAATTTTTCATTGTAATCATGATTAATATGTTGTTTAAATGTGATGATTTCTGAAATAATCTTGTACTGATTGAAATTTAGTTTTTTGGACAGAAAGAGAACAAGCATGTTGATTATTTTACTTTCCTTTTACAATATTTCTTCAAATGCCATATAGTTCAACCATTCTTGTATCTTGCACCCTTTTCTGGTCACACATTTAAGGACAGTTATGACTGTAAATTCTGTAGGAAAATATAGTACTGTACTGTCATTAAAGGAGGCAAATAGTGGAAATACAGAATACAGTTGTTTGATTTGCTTTGGTCATCTGCTCAGTTCTCTATCGAAAGCCACAGTCACACTTCCCATATTTTAATTATAGGAGAGATACATTTTTAACATAAAAATATTAAAATGTTGAGGTCCCTGAGAAGCTGGACTAAATTATTATTATTAACATTTTATTGGTGGCCACCTATATCATTCAGGCTCTGTAAATATTTTTTTAATGATCTTCTATTGTCATTATCTTCACAGGTACCTTCAAAATAATAACATAAGTTTTGTGTCAGGACATGCTTTCAGAGGACTCTATAATCTGACAAAGCTGTAAGTGCTTCCCCTGCAGTTCTATAGTATATTCAATATATTCCCACATTAATAATTGTAATAATGACTTCAGTAGGTTCGTTGTCACGTACATAAACAAAAAGTGTCATCCGACATCCCAGTAAGAGTCTCTAAAATTGCCCAACTAATCTACAACCAGAAGCTGTCAATGGAAAACACAGGGTGTACTGCTGCAGACAAATAACGTTTACAAACTCCGTGTGATATATGCCTAAATCTGACTGGTAGGGCGGCAGATCCTAAACTCCCCACCTCACCCCTGCAGGCCATTTTGACAGGTGGGCAGGACAGTCAACCACCTGATGATACCTGGTGTCACATGAGTCAACATCAAAGGAATAATTGGCTTCTCACTTAATATGTGATCCTGATACTTTGATTGCTTGCAGTCAATGCATGCCAGCCAAGGAAGAATTGGGAGGCCACTCCTGTGTGCTCCTGATTCTTCTTTTTTAGCTGTAGGTCAAGGCTATACAATGTTAGGCAGGGATGTAGAAAACCCAGTTGGAAATCCCACTCAACTACGTACTTAACTGTTATGGCGCATTCCCACACACAAAATCATGCTGAAAGTGGCCATTCTGAAAGGCCCTAGGGTTTCAAACACCACTCTGAACAATTCAATAGGATAGAAAAAAATGAATGGATGGAAAACCAAACATTGCTCAATGACCTTCTATTATGTTTTATTGGTCTTGTTTCAGATATCTGAGTCACAACAAGATAACCTTTTTGAAACCCCATGTCTTTGAAGATCTACATAAACTTGAATGGCTGTATGTACTGCCTTTGTGTCTCCATTAAGGCTACAACCCTGAACATACTTACTGGGGAATAAGGCCCATTGGATTCAATGGGGCTATAAATGATAAAGTGAGAAGAGGTGCTGTTTTAAGGATTAAATCCTAGATAACTGTATGGAACATATCTGACTAGATAGACATGCATAAGATTGTTCTATATACAATGCACATCACAACCTCTTCCCTATCTCTTGGCAAACACTTTGCCAAGAGAATGAGAAGGGTCTCAGTTTTGCAGGGGGGGAAACTGTTTGCTTTTTTCCTAAGGGAAAACTACTGTTTTGGAGAGAACTTTGCACCTCATGAAATGGAGGGAAAAGGAAAAACCATTGAGATTTGCTGTTAAATCCAAACAAAGATTGTTGCTTTTCTGGAAGTATTATTTGCTTTTCTGGAGAAAAAGATTATTTGCTTTTCTGGAAGTATCCTCGGTGGGGGAAATGTTCACTCACATTTTTATTCCTTTAAGAAACAGATCTAAATCCGTCTGTTTGGAAGATGTGTTTTGACAGGGTCATCTCCCTTCCCCATTCCTGATTTTAGCTTGGACAGAAACCTGTAACTAGACTTCTTAACACTATTACCATTTTTTAAAAAATAGAACAGTTTCATTGTTACTGGTAGTTGTGATTTAAAAGCAAACAATACTGAGCAGAGGACATTAGTGACATAGCTGTCAGTATTCTGAAGAATTAACTGCATGACAACTTTTTCTACTGCACCTTTTCAAAGGAAGTACTGCATTGTCTTATGGGATCTGTGATATACAGCAGCTTCAAAATAATGTTCTGTGAAGTGTCAAAGTGCTCATCAAGCACTGCAGAAGCTGACAAGAAAATTGTTCACTTAAATTCCTTTCCCTCCCACCCCCAACCTATTTTTAATCTCCGGGGGGGGGGGAATAGTTTCTGTCATCATTTTGAGATAAGAACACACTTACCTAGAAGTGAAAGCCACCAAATTCAGCAGGACTTACTCTTGGGTAGACATGCATAGAATTGTGCTGAGGATCACCTGTTTTAATTGTATTTTTAAAAGTTTTACTCGTAAGGTTATTTCCAGCAAGCTTTTTCTCCTGAAAGGCAGTGGTTTCAGAAAAATTGCCTCTTAAATCATAGTCACCCTCAGTGTGGTCACGGCGTTTGTGTGCCCATCTGAACCACAAACTGAGATGATTGTGTTGATTTCATACCAATAACTCTGTGTGAATTGGCTTTCTGTGCTGCAGAGGTCCCCAGAGCCTCATTTGCAGTGGTTTGAATGAAATGGGTCTATCATTTAGTAGCTACATAAGAACCTGAGTTCACAGTGTATGGACTAGAACATGAAATGATTGGCACATTTTAAGTGGTTGTATGATGCCATGATAGCAATCCATTTTTAACTACTGAATATAGCTTATAAATCTGGGGAAATAGGTTGCTATGACTTAGCAGTATTTTTAACCTAATTACACCATTTTCTGTTTTACAGCATAATTGAAAACAATACAATAAAATGTGTCTCACCACTAACCTTTTATGGGCTGAACTCACTAATTCTCCTGTAAGTATTGAGAAATTGATGTAAAATACCATTTATAATTTTAAAAATTACAAAAGCAAGGAGCTATGTTGAACAGGATAGTATCTCCAACCTCTTCCCCACTCCCATTCCACCCCCACTCCACATGAGAGAATAACAGTTAATGTACTCAGGGGCGTAGCAAGCCTCTGCGCTGCCGGGGGCGGTGGCGGTGCAGAGGCACCCCCTGGGGGAGGGGCACGACGAATGCGTCGTGACGTCGTTGTGACGTCACGACGCATGTGGATGCCGCTGAAAGGGGATTTTCCCATTTCCACGGCTTTTTTGGCGCGAGGGGTGGGCCAGTGAGGAGGGGGCGTCACGCTTGTCCCTGGCATGATGCCCCCTCCTTGCTGGCCCACCCCCCGCTGAAAAAAAATGGTGGAAAAGGGAAAAAGGGGAAGCAGAGCAGGCGCTTAAGGCTTTGCCTCCCACTTTCCCCCTTCCAGCGGCTTTTTTTCGGCGGGGGGGTGGGCCAGCGAGGAGAGGGCATCACGCTTGTCGCTGGCATGACACCCCCTCCTCGCTGGCCCACCCCCGCTGAAAAAAAACCGCGGGGGGGGGGGAAGGGAAGCAGAGCAGGCGCATTCAAGCACCTGTTTTGCCTCCCCCTTTCCCACTTCCAGCGGCTTTTTTCTGTGCGAGGGGCAGGTCAGTGAGGAGGGGGTGTCATGCCAGCTTTCCCCAGTTACACTGGCCTCTTTAGGTTGTTCAGAAAGATTGAGAGAAGAGGGAGCTTTGTCAGAGCTTTATGTCCAATAGTGAAGTGGTACTACCACCCTCTTACAGTGACAATACTGTACCATATTACTCATATTTCTAAGTGGAGCATTGGGTTCTGAAACATCTCTACAAGGGGATCAAACACGTGAAAAACCTACTACTCTTGAAGGTTATTTTAAAATAACTGCTGAAACCCAGATAACCATCTTTCCATTACCATCAACCTAATAATATTATTTTTCTTTCTCTAGAGTTCTGATGAACAATTCTCTTGCCCAGTTGCCTGATAAACATCTTTGTCAACATATGCCAAGGATAAACTGGCTGTGAGTCCACATCTTCCTATGTTACTTCATCATTAGATTTGGTTTGAATCAAATGTGTCCCATTTCTTGTTCATAAAGATTCTCTACCAGAAAAGGTTTAGCAATTATGTGTTGAAAACAAGAAAGAATAGTTATTTCTTATCACAAGAAAGGCAGGTTTGGGCTTCTGCCGTGACTATTTATTGGACTGCATTTTCTGTTGATTCCAGTGAAGTTTGTTTGTTTGCACTGAAATGTGGTTTCTACTACAATAGTTCTGGAAGACAGAGTGAAAAGTACAACATGCATGCAGAGTCCTAACATATTATCAGTCTGTATAGAAGTATCTGAGGAATATTTGCTGTTAAGAATTAGCAGGATATTTCCTTTTCTTTCCCCAGGGACTTTGAAGGCAACCATATCCACAATTTCGGGAACGTCACTTTCATCTCCTGTAGGAGTTTAACAGTCCTGTGAGTTTGAAGCATTAGTATTGAGCCAGAATGAGACCTTAATGGTCCTAACAACTTACCTGCATGGGCATTGCTGGAGAAGGAATTACATACAGCTATGGAAGAATCCATGTAACCATTAAGTCAGCCTTGATTTCTCGAGGCATATGGAGCAGAGCCTGATCTGAAGATCTTAGTGAGCCAGAGAAGGGATGGGGAACCTGTGACCTGTGTCCCTCCAGATGTGGCTGAACTCCCATCTGTCTCAGTTAGCATGGCAAGTGGTATGGGATGATGGGAGTTGCAGTCCAACAACATCTGGACAGTAAATTGTAGTCCAAAAATATCTAGTTCCCCATTCCTAGGCCAGAGACTACAAAGTATTAGAAGTCTCACTTTAAAACCCACTAAAATAACTTTTATCATTTCAGTGTTTTGAGAAGAAACAAAATCAGCTCTGTAAATGAAAATAGCTTCTCTGCTCTTCGGAGATTAGCTGAACTGTAAGTAAACATTTTGCCTGAGAGCAGATTAACCACTTTTTTGTGATCACGTTCAGTAAGCAAGCATATATTTTAAATTATTGTGACAGTGTGTGTTTAGTCCTTCAAGCACTAGAGTCAAAATGTCTAAAAAATGGGGAAAGGGGTCAGTCAGGACTGGGACAGTGGCACAAGGAGAAGGGGGAGTTAAAGAAGACAGAATTAGGGTGCTTCTTAAGTTTTGAATCATTGATGGCAATATAATCAATCTGTTTACTAAATTCTGGGGATTTCCCCCCACAGAGACTTGGCTAACAACAAGATCAAATCACTTCCTCAACACCTATTTAAGGATCTGAAAGAACTCTCACAGCTGTAAGATCTTTAATAAGTCCATTGTTCTTTGAATGTAAATCATTAGATGTTTTTAATTGATTTTCTCTGGTTTGAAATCGTGTTAGAATGAAAAGGTGCGCCTGCATGGTATATGGTTTTCTTTTTGAGATAGCTGTCCCCAAAATTTTTGCTTTGATGTCTGTTATGCTTAATTAAGATCGCTTTCCAAGATTATACTGTATTAGTATTGCCCATTGCTTGTAATTTTAGGCTGCAATGTTGTACGTACCTGCTTACCTAGAAGCGAGACCCATTGAACTCAATGGTATTTACTTCTAAGCAGACATTTATATTAGGACATACTGTCCCATAACTCCAGGACTTACAAAGTGAGATCTTCTAAGTGAGAGGCTTCAGTAAGAGTTTTCAATATAATTTCAAATCCCAAAGCAGAAGACAAAGCAAAGATTATTTACTTCAGTTAGGTCACTGCCAGTTTGTTTGCTTTTTTAAAGGAAGCAACTACTCTTTTATCTACAACTCAATATACTGAGTAAGACAAACTTTCTTATAGAAATGCTACTTTAATTACATTTTCTGGGTAAGTTGTGGGTTTTGTTGTTTTTGGCAATTGTTATTTGTTGAATCTGTTTAGTCACAATTTACACTCAACTGCACAATCAATATTAATATGCACATATTTTCATTTTTTGGTAATTGAGTCATGATAACATCAAGTACACATGACAGAACAATAAAATTGCCATTTAAGCTATGACTTACTTTGTTCTTTTGACAGAAATCTTTCATACAATCCAATCCAGAAAATAGAAGCAAACCAGTTCGATTATCTTATTAAACTCAATTCACTGTAAGTGTGTGTCTTCCTTCTGAACAATCTTTCATCAGCTAAGTCAATGCGTTCTAGTATTTAGCTATTCTGTTTTAGAACAAGGTAATTTTAAATTATGGGACGCTGGTGGTGCTGTAGTCTAAACCACAGAGCCTAGGGCTTGCAGATCAGAAGGTTGGCGGTTTGAATCCCCGTGCTATTGGACTATTTAACAGTCAAATGGCGAATTTGATTATAAACAGTGAGATGACTGACTATTTTCCAATACGGAAGGGAACAAGGCAGGGGGGCCCACTCTCCCCCCTTTTATTTATTTTAACCCTTGAGGTCTTGAACAAAGTAATAAGGAAAGATAATGAAATAAAAGGTAAAAATTAGGAAAGAATTCATATAAAATCAGGGCCTTTGCTGACGATGGTAGAGGAGCCAATAGATAGTATAGAGAAATTACAGTGGTACCCCAGGTTACGTACCGTATTTTTCACTCCATAGGGTGCACCGGACCATAGGGTGCACCTCGTTTTTAGAGGAGGAAACAAGATAAAAAAATATGTTTTTCTGGTTTTCCTCCTCTAAAAGCCCTGTTTTTTTGAGGATTAGCTAAAAGTTTTGCAGCTTTTTTGCAAAGGGAAAAGCCCTGGTTTTTTTAGGATCAGCTAAAAGTTTTGCAGCTTTTTTGCAAAGGGAAAAGCCCTGTTTTTTTGAGGATCAGCTAAAAGTTTTGCAGCTTTTTTTGCAAAGGGGGAAAGGCAAAGCTCCTTTTGCAAAGGGGGAAAAATAAAGAAGAAAAGTCCCATTTTTATGGGGTTCAACACACATTTCTGCAGCTTCTAAAGGAAAGGGAGCCGTTTCTACAGTTTCCAGACAGATAGTCTAATCAGCCAGTCACATGTCGCTGGGGAAACAAACAACCTCCCTCTGCAGCACATTCAACAAAGGAGGGCGGGGCTGAAAGGGAGCCGGGACTCTTATCTCTCTCCCGATCTCTTGCTGATCAATTGCTGAGCGGGGTCTTTTCAACACCCCCTTTTCTCTTTGTAAAATAAAAAGCATGATCCTCTTTTGGCCCCTGGGAAATTCAGCTCCAGGGACCACCATTCGCTCCACAACACGCACAGATATTTCCCCTTACTTTTTAGGAGGAAAAAAGTGCGTCTTATAAAGCGAAAAATATGGTACTTAATTCGTTCCAGGTTACAGTACGTAACCCGAAAAGGACATAACCTGAACAATTCGTTCTGCACATGCGCAGACCGAAAAAACCCTAAAAACTGCAAAAAACGCTCTGCGCATGCGCAAATCGTGTACACGTCGGGTTGCGCTTCCAGGTTAGCGGAGTTCATAACCCGAAAAGTACGCAACCCAAAGCGTACGTAACCCGAGGTACCACTATACTAGTAAGGATGGAAGAATTTGTATAATATGATAAGAGATGTGTATATTAAGAATAAAAACAAATAACACAACAGAATAGGATAATATAAGTTTTAATAAGATTGCATGTGGGTGAGGGAAGCAGGGAGGGAGGGAGGAGGGTGGGGGACCATAAGTAATATAACAAGTAATATTGGAAGAAGTATTAAGGAATACTAAAATGTGATACAAAATGCTTTAACATATGTAACAAGAAATATGTAACAGGGGTTGTAAGATTTTTGTTCCTATTTTCTTTTTATTCTTTTTCTTTTTTTCTTTTCCCTCTTTGTATTGCATTAGTGAAATAAAAATAAAAATTTTAAAAAATAAAAAGTCCAATAAACAATAACAGCCTTCTCTCGAATATTTAGGATTCTCATGCAGCTGCTAGCCTACTGTGTGCCTTCAATTAAGTCAAAATACTTGGACATAATTTTGACATCACAGACTTTAGTGTGCTTTGAGCTGAAAGCACTGTATTCAGTAAACTTTGCATTACCATTAATTAACTTGCCAACAAAATACATTTTTAAAGATACATAGGTTATGCTGAAGGAGCAAATTTATTTTTCAGTAAGTTCTCTATTAATAAGACATAAACTCTGTTTCTAATGTTTATAGAAGCCTAGAAGGCATTGAAATTACAAATATCCAAAGAAGAATGTTCAGCCCACTTAAAGATCTTTCCCATATGTAAGTATCATCTACAAAAAGACTTAACAAATAACAAGGATATGTACCGTAACTCACCTATCATCTCCCATAGAAAGGTAGCAGGGAGACCTGCTAAGACAATTCTTTGAGGTCTTCTGTGTGCTAGATAGACCAGTCGATTTTATTTGATTCCATTAGCAAGCTTGCATAAGGATTTTTTTATTACGTAATTGTGCCCTTCTACACTTCATGCTGCACAATTTCTTGTGCAAAGCCTTATGCATCACTGTACATAAATATGATAACTGTTTAGTGCTTGGACACACTGTCATCAGGCTTGTTGCCATAGCTAATGCCAATTTCTACAACAAAATACAAAATCCTATATATAGAGGTTACCTAATATTCATGTACTGTACATAAATATGCAATGTGTATTTATCAAGCATCAACTAAATAAAATTCAGGTCATTTTTCCAACCAGTTCTATTCTTAATCTCAGGGTCATGGGTTTGAGCCCAACATTGGGCAAAAAGATTCCTGCATTGCAAGGGGTTGGACTAGATGATCTATGTGGTCCCTTCCAACTCTATGATTTTCTTTAGATTATTATAGTTTGTACTAGTTCAAGGAATATATGCATTGTATTATAAGGCATACAATCACGTACACCAAAGATTGATATGCAAATTCCCTGTTTTTTTACCCTCCAGATATTTCAAAAAATTTCAGTATTGTGGCTATGCTCCCCATGTACGCAGCTGCAAACCAAATACTGATGGAATCTCCTCCTTTGAGAACCTCTTGGCCAGCATTATACAGAGAGTATTTGTCTGGGTTGTGTCTGCTGTCACTTGCTTCGGAAACATCTTTGTCATCTGCATGCGTCCTTACATTCAGTCGGAGAACAAACTCCACGCTCTGTCAATAATGTCACTCTGCTGTAAGTATCTAGGCATGCCCTGCTCTTTGCTAGATTTTCACCAGAGGTTATTTAAAGAAAGTGTAAATGAGGCTAGTATAACACTCGCACGTTTTCTCCATAGGTGCAGATTGCCTCATGGGAATATACTTGTTTATGATTGGAGCCTTTGACCTGAAATATCGTGGGGAGTACAATAAGCATGCTCAGTTGTGGATGGACAGTATCCACTGTCAGCTGGTGGGATCTCTGGCTGTCTTATCTACAGAAGTATCCGTTTTATTGCTAACCTACCTGACTTTGGAAAAATACATCTGCATAGTTTACCCATTTAGATTCTTGAAGCCAGGAAAATATAGGACAATTTCCATATTAGTTCTCATCTGGATGATAGGGTTTGTAGTTGCTTTTATTCCACTCAGCAATAAGGATTTTTTCCATAACTACTATGGCACTAATGGTGTCTGTTTCCCTCTCCACTCTGAGCAGTCTGAAAGTACTGGAGGTCAGATTTATTCTGTCATAATTTTCCTAGGTAAGTAAACTCCAAGTTCATTTCTCCCCAAAGCAAGTCCTTTATGTTCATGACTGCCCTGATCCTGTAATTATCAGTGCCTCCCTCATGCCATCTGAAGTAATTTGCATTTTTAAAAAACCTGTGTATTAAATTCATGTCAGATTATGCATAATTTGGCCAGAAGACCCTATTCTAATCTGCTCATACTCTGAATATGGATGCTCATCTTAATGCCTGCTTTCATCTATGAAACACAATTTTATATAGTTTTTTTTTAAAAAAATCTCGTTTTACAGCACTGAATTGTGAAATAATGAATTTATAGGTTAAATCACATATATTACTGTGAAGAACAGCTGTAACCTACAAACTGCTGAAGTTAGCAAGACTAAACAAGAGTCAATTAGTCTGCATACATTATTGTTAATGGCGTTTTAATGCTGCAATCTAAAAAGCAGTTACGTCCAGCAAATGTGAACTTACAGATATATTTCTGAACCTTTTACATTTGCACACCATACATACTAGTCATCAGATTTTGAATTTTAACCTGGCAAAGAGACTCCTAAATAGAATTAAAACTGTTTATATTTTGCAACAGGTGTAAATTTGGTAGCGTTTATCATCATAGTATTCTCCTATGGAAGTATGTTTTATAGCGTTCATCAGACAGCGATTACTGCAATGGAAATCCAGAATCATGTGAAGAAAGAGATGACCCTTGCCAAACGCTTTTTCTTCATCGTATTTACTGATGCACTATGCTGGATACCCATATTTACACTAAAATTGCTTTCCTTACTTCAAGTAGAAATTCCAGGTATTGCCAATTTCCTTCCCAATTGCTCTGTTGTTGTTGTTTTCAGTCTGCAATGGGGAATTCAAGGGCAACTTACTTCTCCTGGACCATAGAAGAGGGCAAGTGGGCAAATCTAAAATAGTGTGGGCCCTGCATTTTAAAAAATGCACCATCCTCATCCTTTAAACATTTCTGTTCAGAGTTCCAACCAGCTATGCCTGCTTCCAAGACACTCTAAGATGTAAGCTCAATAATGCCAGCCACTGTATCCTTCTCCTGCTCTCCCTTGTGATATTTTCCTTTCCAAATGATGCTCAACATTCTGTTTAACTTACTCAGTGCTCATTGCACAGGGATGGGCTTTTTGCCCCCTTTGTTTTTTGTGAGGTGTTAAAATTGTACTTTCTTGGGCTTGCTAACAGCATGCTAACACCTCCCTCTTGTTTCTCAGTTGCTCTGTTTGGCTTCAGCCCTTTGTACTGAGCCACCCAATTTTGCTGTTGGAGGAAGTGATGCCTATTTGCTCTAATGCATGTTAGAATATCAATCAACATGTTCAAATGTTTGGCAAGATTTGAAATTTTGCATGTATCCACAGTAATAATATCTGGTCTAGTAACATCCTATAGAACAGGTGGGGAAAACCTTTGGCCCTCCAGATATTGAACTACAACTCCCATCATCCCTGACAATTGGTCCTGCTTGCCGGGGTGGATGGGCTCTGTAGTTCAGCAACATCTGGAGAATCAAAGGTTCCCCACACCTGCCACAACATATACATTTGTTAAAAATACAGAGGCAAAATTAAGTGAATATTGTTTTTGTTCCTCCCTTTAGGTTCTATAACTTCCTGGGTTGTGATTTTTATATTACCAATAAATAGTGCCTTGAACCCTCTTCTCTATACATTAACCACTAGGCCGTTCAAGGAAATGATTAATCATGTTTGGCACAATTACAAACAAAGAAGGTCCTTGGGAGGCAAAAACAGCCAGAAAATGTATGGTCCATCATTTATCTGGGTAGAGATGTGGCCTACGGAAGATACCTCACCAGAGTTGACAAATCCTGCCAATTTTACAGATTCCTCTGAGAGTTAAATAAGTTGACATTCAGCAAGCCTGAATATATGCACATGAAAATGATTCAGAACAAGTTAAGTGCATTAAGACTTGCACACTCAGCACTGTTATCTTGAAAATCCTGCCACATAAAGCTGCAAAGAAACAGACCCCTTGCTCCAGGCCATGGAATCATTTTTAAGCATGACAGAAGACAAACTACTGAGCTACCATGACGTGCATCTATTAACAACTTTTAAAAGAACTAGCCATATGGAGCAGAGGTTGGAATTAATGGGGGAAATGCTTGTCCTGGTGAAACTGCATTGTGGAATTGATGAGGAAATAGAAAGTGAAAGAAACTTGGTCAGAATCTAAGGACCACTTTATTTCTTTTGACAATTCTAAAACACTTTTTAATTTGCAAGGTTTGTGGTAACAGTTCTTCTCAGTGACCAGTATTATATCTAACTTGTAGGCAGTATTATCTAAAACACCAACACAAAAACTGAAGTGTCACAAATTATTTAATATTTATAAATAGAACTGGGCTACTTTAGTTCTGCAAGTCTGAAAACTGTCAATTTCCTTGCAGTACAGTTTAATATGGGAGACAGCATTTTCTATTTCCAAGTTTGCAAGGTGAAGGAGCAAATAAATATAGGAATGGCAATGAGAGATTTCATAGATGTTTGCACTGGTTTTCTTAAAGGATTAAAGAATAGAAATTGTATAGTTACACTTTAATGTTTACAGATTTTTGGATTATCTTGAACTTGGCTGAAAAGAATGTTATTTTATATCTAGTTTCTACTAATATGTACATACGTTGTGTTTGCAAATGAAGCACTGCCTGAGGAAACATGATTCAATAATATTTAAAACGTGTTTAAACTATATATTCATACACAGCTATTTATGCTTAGCTTTACTACTGTATATGTGGAGATTTGGAGTTCATTAATGTAAAATAGAGTTGTATTTCTAAGTAACACTGTCTTATTCATTCATTAAATACATATCTATTCAACCCTTCATCAAAAAACGATGTAACAAGGCATAGTGCAGTAATGAACAGGAAAACAATATCTACTATAAAACCATCAAAGCTATAAAAATATCACAATAAAACCAACATAAAATAAAATAAGGAAACAGACCTTAAGTCTCATCAGTTTGTAGATGATCTGCTTAACAGTCCGCTACAAAAGCCTGATTGAAGAGGTATGTTTTCAGCTGGCTCCAATCAGTAACCACTGTTAGCACTAGCACAGAACAAGCGTCGCCACAGAAAACGTCCAATTCCAGCTCATGACACAGTGTCCTTGTGCAATCAGCTCGACCACAATGTCCTCTCCTATAGATTTTAATGCACAGGCAGGTTGGTATAAGGACAGGTGCTCTTCAACTATTTGGATCCCCAGTCATCAGGGCCTTTTAATGTTAAAGTCAACACCTTGAATTGGACCAAGTAACATACAGGCTGCCACTGAAGCACCTTCCTGGGTTCTGGGTGGCTGCATTTTGCAGACCACAGAATGCATTAAAATAGTCCAAACGTAATTACTGGGGCTAGGCTAACAGTCCAAGAACAGTCATAGCTGGTGAGTGAGCCACTCAAGGCCACTTAAGTCACCTGAACAACCAAGTGACAATGCTGGATCCAGGCTATATATCTAATCCTTCGGGGGAGTGGTTTTCAGTTGCCCATGCCTTAAAATCTGTGTAAGAGCCACTTCAAAGCCCTGCTTAGATGCTCACCTACAATGAGTTATGTCAATAGACAGTGGTCTGTTATGAAACTCAAATCTGCATGAAGCTAGGCAGGTTCCATCCCCAAACACCTCTAAATTATTATATTTTTACTGCTGCTTTGAATGGCTAGTTTTTGTCTGTTTTTTAGATATGGGTGTTAGCTGATGCTGGTTTTAATAATTTTTTTTACTATTTTAAAGCATTTGTTTTTAAAAGTGTACAACAGTTTATTTGTGTATATTTTTGTAAGTTGCCTTGGGAAACATTTTGTTGGAAAATCAGTCTATTTTTTAAAATAAAAAAATAAAGCTTGTTGAGTTACCGTAACTAGAAGTGAAAGTATTCAGAGCAAGTTATTCAAAACAGAAAATTGTGAAAGAATTTTGTATCTTTCCCTTCTGAAAGCAATAAATTCTGGATTTTTTCCATGATGTTGGTAAAGTGATGGAGAGACAAAGAATAATGTGAATATGTGCATCTTCATCTAGGACTTGATAGCCACAAATTCTGATCCTCTTGCCCAATAATATGGAAACCTAAAGGCTAAGTATATACAGAGGGTACATATGGGTAATAAGGTCACTCATTAAACCCTCCAATAACATTACTTCTGTAACATTCCCATTAATCTGGGAGATAAGTTTAACTATTTCAAGTGTCATAAGACTTCTTCACACATTACTTACGTGTGTGGCATGCACTGTTTGAAGCCAGAGCAGGGCTACATTTAGCTCTACCTTCCAACAATTATACATTAAACGATTGTCTGCAGAGAAACACACGTGTGAGCAGCTGCTTGTGCTGAAATGTTTCCTTACAGACAGCTATACTAATGTAGTACTGGTAAGATCTAGGTGGAAGAGTGACCCTGCTCTAACTTGAAACTGAGTATCCTACATCCAGGTAACACGTGACTAGGGCTGTAGCAATCACACACACCCACACCCACACCCTAGAAGATTGCAGAAGCTCTGGGTGGATGACTTCATATTTTTTTCTGTTGTAGCAATTGTAATGCACTGTACTGGGCGATGTATGATCTTTAATTGTATTTTTGTTGCTTCTTTTGTGTTATTGTATTACAATCCAGGAGAAACAAAAGAAGCAATAAAAATTTAATTTAAAATAAATACAAATATTTAATGCAATAGATGTACCATCTCCCATCTCCAACCAAAAATCCACAGAAACAGCAGAGCACCTACAGTAAATGGTTTTGGGAAACCTCAGGTTATACTGTATCTTCTGTAGAATTTGATTTGGCATTTCTTCCACAAACTATAGGAGTCATTAATATATTTGAGTTATCATTAGCACAGGTTTTTTGTTCAGCTGGATCAATTTATTCTGCTACTAAAGTTTTGATTGGAGCAGTTTTTCTAATTGTCTGGCCTGCTATTTTCAGCAAAGTCTCCATATCCATAGGCCTAATAACCCACTTCAAGGCTCTAGAGCCACAAGTAACCCATATTCAGATACAGGCAAACTTTAAGGTATACTGGCTACTTAATCTGAAATGCTAGAGAAAAGATGAGTCTTTTCAACCTTATACCAATATACTTTTATTAATATAGTAACACTTAGATACACTGAATTTATTTGGAAATGTAATTATTTGTTTTCCTGTTATTTAACTTACTTAAATGCTGTTTCCAGCATGAAAACAAAAGGCAGGTAATTGGGTTGGATTCAGAATGTTACCTGCATTTACCCAGTGATTTCAATAGGTACAAAGTACTAATTAAATCATCATATTGCTTTCAATGGGTCTTAATGCAACTAAATTATTTTGCATACAGTCCTTGTTTACAAATAACATTGTTTCCTCAATTTATATTCAAAGTATCAGATTTACAATATGCTGATAAAAGATTACACACTGTCATATATATTTGCACCCTGTATGTAATCAGAACTGCACAATAAATAAGAGAACTTGCATCTTTTAGCAGGAGATAAAATTCTATGATCTATCATGCATAAGGCTCTATACTCAGTTTATTTTGTCAAAACATACTCTGATCACATGTTCAAGATAGAAAAATATGATTTAAAAACTTCTTAAGAACATATTGAAGCTGTCAAGAGACAAAGTAAAACAGCAACCAGTTTCCAGACAGCAATAGTCACACCTCTTTAGGGCAGAAAGTGTTGGATGTTACTTAGTTTAAGAGGATTAAACACTGCTGTTTTCCGTAATATTTTAGCCTAACAGTCCATAGGCCTTATACAATGAATTCTATAGGTGTTACAGTCATCCACAACTAGTAAAATTCCAAGTAACAGTCAAATGAAACTCTTAATCACTATTTCAGTCTGATCTCCAGACCTTTAAGGAAAAATTTTTTACAGCACATATTCCTTCAGTTGTTCCCTAGGAACAAATTATCCAGTATGGTGAGCATGCTTCAAGGTATTTAAGGGAGCTGCTTTGCTTGTGTTATGAAGTTAAAAACCACCGTTCTGTTTTCTCTTTACAGATTTAAAATGAAGGCTTGTTGAAGTAGTTCTATCTCTCCATATGAAAAGTGTTATATGATGTTGGCCAGTCTTGCCTTTGGTTTCCTTAAACAGTTAAAACAGCGACATTGTATGGGTGTTCAAATCACTCAGTGGGTTTCAGGGAATCATATCCTTCTTTTAGAAGGCTCCGCCATGTTTTAAGAAATCTAGCATGTTCAGTACATTTGGTTTCAAGTTCTTCTACCTGGGCTGACACTGCAGATGTGGCCTCCAAAAGCTTGGTGAGTGAAAATGCTGCCTGCAATAAAAAGAAATTTTCAGTTTCCGCAGCAATTATTATTAGAGTTTACTTTTTGTCCAAGATAAAATTCAGTCCATTAAAATGTCATTTTCTAGCTACCATATCTAAAAGCAACTACTATACCTTCCTTCCAAGGACACATATTTGATGGTGGAGGAAAGGCCCTCTTTCTATTGGAAGAAATGCCCTCTTTAATATTTTCTTTGTTTAATCCCTACTAGTGCAATAAATCAGAAAACAAATAGCCTTAAAATCTAAAGAAATATGCCCAACTGATTAAAACTGCGAGAACTCGAAAAGCTTCAGTAAGTTAATTCATCTGTTGTATTCTTTTATTTATAAAAGTATTTCTATACCAACGTATCATAAAATATCAGGATGGTATACAATGTTGAAACATAAAACATCATCAAAACAATACAGTTTATCAAAAATGACTGGCTCAACAAAAATTACACAGCTGCAAAGACCTGTTAGTACACCTGAAAGTCAAAAGCAAGTATGGATGTCTGCCAAACCTCTGATGGATGAGTTTTGCAGAGCACAGAACTATCAACAGTAAATGTCTAACTTCTAGTTGAGTTGGTGATCAAGCTGGGGTATAAGGATTCATATAGCCCTTAAAATGTCCTAGACCCATGTTGTTCGGGGCTTTGTAAAAAAAAAAAAAAAACAGCCATGAACCTGGCCCAGTAGCATATGGGCAGCCAGAGCAGATTTTCTGGCACAAGTGTCACATGCTGTCACCCATCTGCTCCCATCAGCAGTCTAAATGTTACATTCTGCACCAACTGGAGTTTCTGGACCAAACCCACGTAGAGCACATTGTAGTAATCCAGTCTCATGGTTACCAGTGTGCATGGACTACAGTGGTCAAGTGATCCCCATTCAGATGCAGCTGTCAGTAACATACCAAAGCCACAGAGGTTGCTTGAGCCTCTAGTGGCAGCTATATTTCCAGGAGTAGCCCCAACCTAAAGGAGCACCTGCTCCTTTAGAGGAACTGCAACTCCGTACACAATGGTCAAGTGGTCCACAACCACTTCACCACCCATCTCATGCCAGACATTTAAAAAATTGCAACATCTCTAGCAAGATCCAGTCCTAGACAGTTCAGTTCACTTTACTCCTCTTTGCTTACTGAAGTTGGAGATAATCCTCTTCTGTGCAGAGCTCTTCTCCAAGAGGTGGAGGCAACTGCTAATACTTACCTTATATACTGATCAACCAGGTTCAGTTTCTCTGCAGTGGGGTCCCAGGGATGTTTATTAGGAGACAGCCCCCCTCCCTCCCAAACGATGCTTTAAAAAATTAATGCTATGTTGAATTGTTACCTCCAATAATGATGATGATTGAGTTTTGCCATTTTAGTTCTTCTGCACTCTTTTTATCTATGCAGGATTTTTATATCTGATCGTGTTTCCCTCCCCTTTTGCAAGCCATTTTATTATTTATTTATTTATTTATTTTTATTTACTGAATTTATATACCGCCCTATACCCGGGGCTCTCAGGGCGGTTCACAGAATAAAATCAAGATATAAAACCACAAAATACCTAATAAAAACAAATAGCCGCCCCCAGCAACAAGAAATGGGGGTAGTAAGAAAGATACAGTATAGGATTGCACACAGAAAAGGGAAAAGTTGACAGCTATGGAGCAGCAACCCCATATACTGTGTGATAGGAGAATCCCAACGGCCTTTAAGGGAGGCCCTGAAAGGGCGGCACAGGACAGACCCCGCCGCGTCCCAGCAGAACAAAAGCCCCGAAGGGGGAAAAAGACTCACGTCTCCCAGCTGCATCTCCACCACTTCCAGTAGCCCGCGAGGCGGCTCTGCCAGCTGCTCCAAGGGTGGCGTGGCTCGGCCGAGAGCGCTCCTGGCCGCGGAAGAGGTCACAGTCGGCGGCTCCGCCATCCCGTAGGACTCAAAATAACCGCCAACCGCTTCTTCGCCAACTGCCGCTGGCTGAGTGGGTGACGCGAGTCCAAAGCCGCGCCCACTCGCCCGTGACGACACAGCTGAGTCTCCGCCTACAAAAATGGAAATAAGGACTCGCCTCAAGGAACCTGTCACCGTTGCCTGTCACTGACGTAAGGAGTTCAACATCCGTCGATCCATCTCGGTTACCTCACCCTTGGCTCCTTGGAGAAAGGAAAAAGTAGAAGTGACCGAGAGCAGGGCTAACTGCGCAAAAAAAGAAAAGAAAAAGAAATTCGCTACTGACTATGATGTCCCATAGCTGCAAGCGTGTGGTCAGTGCATTGCATATGCGTGACTGCTAGGAGGAGAACGCGGGAAAGCAGTTCAATACCTATGCCCTTTTAAAATGTGTTACTTTTGGGAGGGGCTATTGGGTTGTTGTTTTAATTTTTATTATGTATTGTGTGAACCGCCCTGAGACCCCCGGATATAGGGCGATATATTAATCAGTCAACCAATCAATCAAAATATTTTGAACCGGAAGTCAACAAGAACTGCAATCGCGTGTCACTCTTCTCTCTTTTCTCTACGAACTCGTCATGAAGTAAAGCGGAAGCCCAGAACTACTTTTCCCGGCGTGCATTTCGCCACTCCCGTCGCCCTCAAGTCCGGCGGAGACAGAATCGTGAATATGGCCGCAGCTCTTTCCTGAGGGGCATCCTGGGAATTATAGTTTTTTAAAAAAAGTTTGTTTGTTAATGGGATGTCACTCTGAGAGGCCGCGCCCATTTCCCAACGTGTGTCCTGCCAGCGCAAGTTAACTTCGACGCCAGTGAATTCTGCTCGTGGCTTCTGCAGCTGCTAGAGGACCCGGAGGAGCATGGAGGCCGAGCTGTAAGATCCCTGTGAGACTCTGCGAAGCAAGCGAGGGAGACATAGGAGAGCGCCTGTGGGAGACCTCCCCCCCAAAGGCTGGTCGCCCACCCACTCCTTCGGATTGCCAGGAGCCCTCTCGCTAAGCGCCATGCTGCTTCCTGCCTGCAGAGTTTCCCGTCAAGGTAAAGTGCATTTAAATCTTGCTTTCCGGACGTGCCGTGGCGAGTAAGTTTCGCCCTGAATCTCCGTAATTTTTGCACGCTTGTGTTTTGTTCGTCGATAAGCCATCTCTTTCTTTCACGAAGAGCATTGGTTCAGGGTCAATGCTCTTGTGCATGCGAGTCCAGCACATTAGGAATAAATGTGCATTCAATCCTGGTGTAAGTCTTGGCTCCCATCATTAGAAGTGGGAAGTGGAAAAACGAAAGCAGTGGCTTTTCTCTGAGTGAGCGTTGTCTTCCTCAGCTTGATTCTGGACCCACCTTGCTCCTTGGCCCCTGACGAAATGTGCTTAGGCTCGATGGCAGCTGTCAGGGGATTAAGTAGCAATGCTGTGCTGATTTGTGTCTGTGTAAAGGAAGGGGGAGTATCCAACAGTGTAAATGTGCATGGAGCAGCTCTGTGGGTCAGAGGTGTTGTCGGGGTTTGGTTTTGAACCCCACCCCGTCAAGCCTAGGAAAAGGTGAGACCATGACCTTAGTATGTGCAAACAGAGGTCAACAGAATGGGGTTGACAACAAAGTGACAAGAAAGAAGTCGCCTTTTCACGTGGGATTGCTGACCCACACCAAATATTTATTTCTCTCAGAGCTGACCCTGGGTATTTCTCCTCTTTCATCTCCCCCTACTGGCCAGAAGTAAAATCAGGGTAAAGGTCACCTGTAGGATCTCTTACAAAACAGATTTGTTTGGACCGAAACCAGTCCTTTTGTGGAAGGGAGACTCTTAAAAAAAGCCCCGCTCATTTCTCGGCAGTGATTGTTATGAATCCTTTGCAAGAATATTAAGAACCAGCTTGGAAGGACAGAAATGGAGGCTTGAATGTTCTTGCTGGTATGTTTTGCTCTCCTTCCTCCACTTTTCTTTCATCTCTGCCTGGTAGAAGTCTACCTGAAAATCATAGCCTCTGACTTGAAAGATCTTACTCCAATGAGTGGTTGCTGCTGGTTAAGGAGTAAGAGGATGCGATGGTCAGCTACGTAGAGCACCAGAGATGAGGGGAAACCGGCTTCCTACCACCTTCAGAAACCTACCACTATCAGTTCTTTAGGCACCAGTGATGAATGGTCATCTGGAATTTTGCATCATGCGGTATTACATAGCAATGATAATAGCTTGCTACAATTGGCAAGCATAAGAAAAGCAGGGCAGAGGTAGAATAGCTTGGTTCTCCTTTGCATACTAATAATGTTAAGTGCAAATAATTGTTTGCTTGTGTGTTTTACTTAGAAGTCCTTTGTGAAGTAGAAAGCATTGTGAATAGTAGCATGGGGGGGGGGGTTGATGAATTGTTCAAGTAGATATTATCAAGGGACTGACTGCTGTCAAACATTGCCAGATAGTCCATATAGCCTGCTTTCAGACAAGTGGCTCCTAGTGTTAATAAGCAATGCTCTTTTACTGTATACTACAAGTGCAATTGATTTTCCACACTGCTGGGAATGTTGCACTTATTCTGTATGTTCTTCCTGCTATGTTCTGCCTACACAAGTGGATGTGACATAGCTGCAGTGGGTAGAAAATGGGGAAAGGCCAGTTCACGTAAATGCTATTTTAGTAAAGTGGCTATTGTTAATAACAAGAAAGGAATGTTTAATGAATTTTTTAAAAAATAACTTTGTTGAATTAAGAGATTAAGCACTGTAAAGCCTTCAGTTTAGTTGAATTTAAAACATAATTTGAAAAACATTGTAGTGCAAAAATTTGGAGTGATAAAATGGTGCCCCTGCAGTAGTTATTATGAATGCGTACTGAGCTGATTCACGTAACCATCATGGTGGTGCGCATGTCAAAGTCCTGTCATTTTGAAAGGATAGAAGAGTAGCACCAATAACATCTATACTGGTGATGATTATGCTACTCGTCTGTTCTCTGGGGAAAGTCAGACTGTTGAATGAGAAAAGATGGAAGTACAACAGGGAAAGAGCAGGATGATGGTGTTGTGTGAGGGCTTTGTAAACAGAAGTTTGAAAATTCCACGCTGAACAACTAGTCAAACATGTCCTTGTATAAGTAGCAGCTCAACTCTTTTGTTACGTCATGCTGTTGATTACAGTGGCAGGAGTTGCTTGCTCAGTTCTCCAGTAGCCCGGGATATAAATGTACACACCTCTCATTTAGGAACAGTCACTTCCTGCTCTACAACTCCAGAGAGTTTCTGTCCAAATCCCCTCTTCACTACATTGCATGGCCTAGCTTTTGGTGCTGGCCTTGTATTGTAACAGTCATATCTGAATAGACACCCAAATTGCAAAGATCTAGGTTGCTAGCAAGCCAGAACAGTAGTTACTTGGTCAAAACTTTAGCTGTTGGGTAAGTTGCCAAAATGGAATAGACAAAATCAGAAGAGTTCATGTTGAGCTGTCTGCTGCTTACGTAGAAGTGTGTGTTGGTATAGAACTTACCCATGCACTATGAAATTGTGCGTGCGTGCACACACACACACACACACACACACACACATGCATATAGGTAAGTCGCCTATTGAGTTCATTTGTGAGCATTAAATAAATTTTGAGTTTATTGGTTGTAGACCCTGTAAAGCTCATTATGTTTTATATATGCTAATCACTTAAGTTTATTATGGCTGTGCTCCACACAGATTTGTTATATATAGATGACAGCAGATATTCAGAGGTGTGGGAAACCTGTACGGCCATGGTTTTTAACCAATGTGCCGTGGTACCCTGGGGTGCTTTGAATGGTGGTCAGGGGTGTCATGAGCAACACTAGCCTCTTTCCCTCTTTCTTTCCTTCCCTCTCTCCTCTGATGCCCTCTCGCATCTCTGCCTCCCAAATGCTTGCACAGCTGTTTGTTGCAGCAGCCCTGGCTACAAGCTCCCCAGGCAAATGGTGCCTCTGGGGTTGGCCAGGGGGTGTTGGTTGCCATGAGCTGAGGCGGCCTCAGAGTAAGCAAGCAAGTGGGCAAGGGAGCCCAGCCAGCCAGTCCATCAACCCTTGCTGTTGGGAACGAATGGACGAGCCCTATGCCCCTATGGGGCAGTGTGAGGAGGCACTTCTCTTTGAGGCAGGGGGTAGGGCAGCTCAGAGACCAGGAGCGGCAGCAGCGGCTGCCTGAATGGCTCCCAAGGAGAGGGGAAAGGAGGCTGAGGGAACACTCCACAAGGGAGGGTGTTCGAAAAAGGGTGAGAAGCTGCCAGCTCTGCAGGCAAGGAGTGATATAACTGGGCTCCTGAGCCCTCGGGGGTGCTGCAGAAAGAATGTAGTTGTTTAAGGGGGCCGTGGACTCAAAAAGGTTGAAAACCTCTACTGTAAGGCATAATTGAGATCTGCAGCGATGCGTGGCTTGTCTTTGATGATCAACTTTTTAACACTGCACTAGACAACTAAAAGGAGATGGGGAAAACATCTGGAACTGATATGGGACCCAATATTAATGTAACTGTTACATCTAAGACTGCTTCTCTAAATGGTATGGTATTTATGTAAATCATACAGTATGCATATAAACTGTCCTAATATAGTAGCAGAATATTTGTGTCCTTGTTGTCAAAGTTACAGAGCTGAATGCTCAAAACGGTTTTATTTCTTTGCAACAGCACATCGTTGTCTGTATGCCTTGAGGTCATCAGGAAAAGATTGTCACCTGCCTTTGTGCACAGCACGATGGGCTTCTTCCACTGTGCCACGTATCACCACCCACTATACTATCCACCCCCGGGACAAAGACAACCGATGGGAAGGTAAGTGACAAACTTTTAAGTACAATTCATTTTTGTAGCATAATCAGGCTTGTAAATAGCTATTTGCCTAGTCGCCTGTGGTGACGAAGAGTCAATTGCTGATCAACAAACAGCAAAGGTAGCCCCCCCCACTTTAAAGAACACTTAGATAGATGGAAGATAGCACGTGGGCAGCTATATTTTTGGTGGGAAACCCTGTAAATCTGTATCTGTATTTGTAATTATATTTAACAATTAGCTTTGCAATTGTTTATTACTTCAGTGTAGTGTATTACTTTAGGGTGTATGGGGTGTTAGGGGAGGGGTAGTACCTTTGGTGGGGGACATGTGGTGCTCCTTTTGGGGTAGTTTGTCCTACTTTGGTCCCCACCATGCACTCAGCTCTCACCTGCTGCTCCCAAAAGCTGTCAGCGTGCGACTGCAGCAGCCACACCCCGGGAAGAGCTTCAAGTTGCCGTCTAGCTGTGCTGTGGGACAATGCCAGTAAAAGGTCATGGAATTGCATCCTAGCAAACCCACATTTGAAAGATACCTATAAGTTCTATTCCATTTTTTATTTTATTTTTTTTAGTCTTGATCCAACACTTTTTTTTTCACCTGAGGCTGCAAGATTGGACTTCAAGAAGGGGAGGGACAGCTGATTTTGACAGCAAGGGCCTAGCCTCCATTTGACTTTCCGGTATATGGCTCTCTGTTAAAGGGATAAGCATGGAAAGATTTGCAGAAGAAGCGGATGTTGTTGTAGTTGGAGCAGGCCCTGCAGGACTCGCTGCAGCTATCCGACTCAAGCAGTTAGCTAGCGAACATGGCAAAGAGATCCGCGTGTGCCTTGTGGAGAAAGCTGCTCAGATTGGTGCACATACACTTTCTGGAGCTTGCCTTGAACCACGTGCCTTAAACGAACTTTTCCCAGATTGGAAAGAACGAGGGGTAAGAGCTTAACTTCTGTATTACAACTTTTTCAGTTGTATCTTAATTCTGTTTAGAATGCCTGCTAGTGATTTTAAAGGAAATTACTAAAATAGTTATATACAATATGTTTCCTCTGAATGCTATGATATAGAAAGTATCCGGGGAAATAACGAGCATTATAAAGATATTTGGTAAAGTATCTTTTGCCAAAGAATAAATAAAATTCTGCCAAATACCTTTATCTGTTAAATCCTTTAGCTTGCTGCCTTTAATGATCAGAACCTGCAGTAGAATACAAGTGCCTTTCTTGCACTTCATTCTTTTATTTGTGCTTAATCTGACATCTATTACCATCCTTGAAACTACTGTATACACATGTCTGCTCCAATTTTATGTGAATCTATAATGCTAATGGTATTCAAATGTCTTATGAAGGGGGTTGGAAGTTTTGTAAAATATTTCTACTTATTTTTATTTCATTTATCTTAGGCTCCACTGCATACCTCTGTAACAGAAGACAAATTTGGAATATTAACAAAGAACTCTAGAATCCCAGTTCCTATTCTTCCAGGTATAGTTATTGATTAAGACGAAAAACCTCTTATGTGTAAATCTTTTGTTTTGAGCTGAGGTATAAAGTGCTTGTATGAGCTATTCTTTTGCTTAAAAGTATTAAATTTATTACCTGCCCTTCACCCTGTGGTCTCAGGGTGGGTTAAAGGTAAAGGGGCCCCTGACCGTTAGGTCCAGTTGCAGACGACTCTGGGGTTGCAGCAGTCATCTCGCTTTACTGGCCGAGGGAGCCGGCGTACAGCTTCCGGGTCATGTGGCCAGCATGACTAAGCCACTTCTGGTGAACCAGAGCAGCGCACGGAAATGCTGTTTACCTTCCCGCCGGAGCGGTACCTATTTATCTACTTGCACTTTTTGGGGTGCTTTTGAACTGCTAGGTTGGCAGGAGCTGGGACTGAGCAACAGGAGCTCATCCCGTCACGGGGATTCGAACCGCCAACCTTCTGATCAGCAAGCCCTATGCTCTGTGGTTTAACCCACAGCACCACCCGCGTCCTCTCAGGGTGGGTTATAACAGTTTAAAAAACAAAATTAAAAACAACTTGAACCAACTTAAATAGTGCCTCTGCAGTTGGAGTGGTTAAACTGGTTGACCTGTGGCCCTTCAAATGTTGCTGGAATGGAGCTCCTATTCATCCCTGACAACTGGCTATGTTGGTTGGACCTGATGGGAGTTCAGTAACTTCCGGAGGGCTGCAGGTTAGCTACCACTGCTTTATAGTGAAGAAATGTCATATCACTTTGTTCCAGTACATACGCTGTAGTTTATAAGTTGTGTTGAGGACAAGCTTGTAAGTCAGTCGATTTGGTGTCTGAGGCAATTAAGAATCTCCTGCACTGAACCTGAGAAAAATGTTTTGTAAACTATGAGAGACTTTATGTTTACTAACACATAGACTGAAAAATAGGTACAGCAGGCAGACTAGGAACACATTTTGTGCAGTGAATTGCTATGTGTTTCATCCTTTTATCTAGGCCTTCCGATGACTAATCATGGGAATTACATAGTTCGTCTAGGGCATTTTGTGAGCTGGCTGGGTGAACAAGCAGAAGCGCTTGGTGTTGAAGTCTACCCAGGCTATGCTGCAGCTGAGGTAATGGCAGAGCTGTTGCCATTCATGTTTGTGTGCATGTATGAGATTTGTCAGACTTTCATACGATACCTAAGATAGGTTTTCACCTATTAGAATGAATGCATTCAGTTTACACAAATAATCACTACAATACAGTATATTGTTTGCAGAATTGTGTAAGGACATAAGAGCCCTCCTGGAGCAGAACAAAGGTCTGTCTAATCCAGCATGCTGTCTCCTACAGAGGCCAACTTGATGCCTTTTGACAAGCTCAGATGCAGAACAGGTGCATCTTGCTGCATCTAATCTGCATCCTTAGATTTTTGAAAACTTCCAGGATATTCCATGCAGATACTGTACTAGAATGGGCTTTTCCTGCAGTGGCTCCCCATTTGTGGAATGCTCTCCCCAGGGAGACTCGCCTGGTGCTTTCATTACATATCTTTAGATGCCAGGCAAAAATGTTTCTCTATAACCAGGGCGGATTAACATTCTATGGCCTTTTAACTGTGTTTGCGGGAGGAGGGTTATTCAGTTTTTTCATTATGTATTTTGTGTTCTTTTGTGCTTTTAATGTTGTGAACAGCCCTATGATCTTTGGACGAAGGCTGGTATACAAATTTAATTAATAATAATAAAAATATTTACTGAGTGACTACAGCTAGGTGCTGTACAAACAATAAAATTACACAACTGCCTGCAGCTTCATGTTAAGAATGTTGGAAATAATAGATCTTTATTTGATTTCCTCCCCATAGGTTCTTTTCCATGAAGATGGCAGTGTGAAAGGGATTGCCACAAACGATGTTGGCATCCAAAAGGATGGGGCACCCAAGGTAAATGCCCCTTTACTTTTTTTATTAACATCATGCTTTTCACTTGGATGGCTCCTCATAAAAATGGATATTGTAAAACTGCTGTGTGGTGGTAAAAAGATGGTCTTGGACTTGCAGCTTAATGTAGGCATTTAAGTAAACACAAAGGTAGTATACTCGAAAAATATGGCACAAAGTTCCAGGGCTGAGACGAGCACAGGCATTATTGTATTATTGCCACAGAGGTTGTATAATGGACGACACTGGTTGAACAGCATTTTGAAGGACATGTGGCTACGGGATGGGGCATTCTGCATCAAGACTTGTACCAAGAGAGTCAGTAGATTTAAAACTATGCAGAGAAAAAAGCAGCTTCATGGGCAGCCCCGCATAAAGCGAATTACAATAATCGAGCCTGGAGGTGACCATCGCATGAATCACAGTGGCTAGATCAGGGCGGGAAAGCTGCTTAGCACGGCGGAGTTAGAAAAATGCCGCCTTTGCTGTAGCTGCAACCTGCGCCTCCATAGAGAGGGAGGCGTCGAAGGTTACACCCAGACTCTTGACACAGGGTGCTGGCACTAATGGCGCCTCCATAACTCATTATCAGCCTAGCATCAAGGGTCAGTTTATATTGTTTGTGCCAAGTGTGCTTCCTACAATTATAGTGGTGTTTCTAATTGTACGTCTCAGACTGTATGAAGTAAATATGCTGCAGGGCACTTGAACTGTGTCCCCTACATCTTACTAAGTGCTGGGAATGAGCATCAGCCTTTAACATTTTAGTATATGCAGCATACACCCACACCAGTGTGCATCAGCTTGCTGCCTACAGTTTAAATTGGCTCTAACGTAAGTAGGAAAAGAACTGCTGATTTGCAATGTTTCCTACCAGTTTTCCTTTCTAATGTTTAAAGCAGAACCAGAGTCTGTATTCCCTCCTTGGGAACTTCCTAGCGTCCAGTTCCCAGTGATGGGTAGAGCATAGAGGCAAGAGAGCTAACACACACCCTTCCCTATTCAGACAAGCAATAGACATTGTCACAGTTCAAGGACATATTTCTGCCAGGCAAAAGGATTTAAGCAGGGCATGGAGAAGCACCAGTGAGGGGCACGCTCCTAGGAGAACCCTAACAGCTAGATAGAGAGGCTTGGAGGGGTGGTATTTCGGACAGAGCACTATCCCAGCCCTCCCTCAAGATGCTGGGGATTGAAGCTGGGATCTCTGCATTCAGAGCAGGTGCTCCGAAGATTCTCTGCCACATGGCATAATGAAAGCATGTTACACAACTGCTTGCAGCGTATCTTGCCAAACAGACTTCACTTTCAAATACGTATTATGTGTGTAATGATGGTATATATTATCTTCTGTGGCAGGCTACATTTGAAAGAGGCTTGGAGCTGCATGCCAAAATCACAGTGTTTGCAGAAGGTTGTCATGGACATCTTGCAAAGCAGTTGTACAACAAATACAATCTAAGGCAGAACTGCCAACCCCAGACTTACGGCATTGGGCTTAAGGAGGTATCACTGTATTATTGATTGGTTACAATCCAAGGTTTGCTCTCTGCATCCCACAACACAGGCGTATTTGACATTGTCTCAGGATACATTTTAAAGCCTTTTCAGAATAGAAATGGTATGAAAATTTGGGAAAGGTTAGCTAATCTTACTGTTAGCTAATGCTTACTGTGTAGTACCTTGATCCGTTCTTTAGTTTGTTAGTTCTAGATCTAAAGGATTACTACTGTCACTTTCCTCACCTTACAATAACTGCTTGTGGCTTTCTTGGGTAGAAGTCACTATATTCCAATTTTATTCATAGCATTCTTATTCATGCAAGCTTTTAATTTTAGGACAAACAGATTTCACATGTTAAATAGTTCTGGCTTGTAAACAATGCACAAGTGAAGTGTCTCAATGTTTCTTTTTAAGGTCAACATTTAGCCTTTATGGCTAATTGTCTTTGTCCCTGAATTAAAGGGAGATCCAAGGCACAGCCAAGTTGGAAAGATTTTCCAGGTATTACAGGGCTGCAGGCCCCATCTCTGTATTATGGCTGTTTTATTTCACTGTTGCAGGCTATCTTGTGTTCGGAACGATGGCTAAAACCTCTAGTTTCCAAAATAGTGTTGGCTACATAAACTGGTCCTGTCGTTCATGGCAGTAGTTCTATCCATCCCGAGCCATTCTAGAAAAGTCATATTATTAGCAGTGCTTTAAATGGTTCTAATGCAAGTGTGCACATGGATCAGGTTATGCTATGTTCACTTTTAAATATAGAAGCTTAAAAAGAAAGCATACCAAAGATAGAACATGGATATTAATCCAGGTAATTGGTCCCGAGTTACCTGTTCTGCACTGCTGATCGCTGTCTTAAACCTCTTTATTGAAAACTGTTTTTAATAGGTGTGGTCATGATTTGGGACTTAAGTGAAGAAAAACTTTTCTGCCTCAGATTCAGAAAATTCATTGTAAGCAATCAGTATGTTTTAAAAGAAGTGAGACTACCAATGGGAGTGAATTTCCCACACTTCCAAGATTGGGTTGAGCCTTTTTGTGTGGCAGGACCTGTCCTGTGAAAGGTTTATTTCAAATGACTTTTGAAAACTTTATACATGGCTTTATAATATGAATTTTACTTTTTAACCAACGAGTATTTATTGATGTCCTTTTGGATACTTTTGTTTTTTATTCTCTTATGTTGTAAAACTGAGATATATATCTATATCTATCTATCTATCTATCTATCTATCTATCTATCTATATATATATATATATATGGATTATAAATAAACAAACAAACACACAGTTGTGTCAGGCAGAGGGGTCATAAGTGAGAAGAAATTATATTTTCCCCCATCCCCCCCCACTTACAAAGACCTGCCACTGCAGCATTATTTGACAGCTCATTCACTCAAGCCAATAGCTTATAGACTGAATGTGAAAGTTTCAAAGATGGAGACTTCTATTATATTTGCTTTCAGCACTGAGTTCAATTGTGTAGTATGGAAAGTTACACATAGCACTTTCACTTTGGTTTAAAGTCTAGTAACGTCTTTGCTGAACTGCATTGCCTGGATTTTCCCCATTTCTAGCTGTGGCTTATTGATGAAAAGAAATGGAAAGCAGGAAGAGTGGAACACACTGTTGGCTGGCCTTTGGACAGACATACATACGGAGGATCATTTCTTTATCATCTAGATGAGGGTGAACCGCTGGTAGCTTTGGGGTTTGTGGTAAGTATTTTGTACTTGCAGTGAAACTTAACTTTTTGAACATTTTTTGCTTCTGACGTTAGTCTGCTCATGGATGGCACTGAGATAGAGAATCCTAATGTTAGTGTTGCTTGCATACATCATATCTTTTTAACTTTTACTTATGATGTTCAGTACGGAAGACTGTCAGTACTGAACTTCTACAAGGTTAGCAGGGTTCAAGAACTACTACCTTGAAAACACTTCTTTTTTTAATTGAAGATTTTCTTGGTTGAAAACACTTCTCCCTGGTGTGTAAGGTTTGGTTAGTCCCCAAGTATTGGCCACATGCTTTTCAAATTGGAGCTTTTCTCAGAGGAAGAATATGTATATGAGCTATTATACCTGTATACAGAATTCTTGAATCACTTATTCACACAAAAGAGCTGCATGGCCGTACATTTCATAGGGACAGAATTACTTCTAGTAACACTGAAATTCAAAGTAAGCTAAATATATCCAGCAAGTAGCATAATAGGGAAATGAGGTGTGTGTTTGAAGCTTTGTATGCCTTATTAGTAATAGCCTGCAGGTACTGTAAGTATTTTCGCGTTGTGTCTTATAGGTCGGTTTGGATTATCAAAATCCTTACTTGAACCCATTTAAGGAATTTCAGAGGTGGAAGCACCATCCAACTGTACAGCCTACTTTAGAAGGTGGAAAGAGAATCGCCTATGGTGCCCGAGCTCTTAATGAAGGTGGCTTCCAGGTGATGTTTTAGTAATACGAGGTTATTTCCTCAAATGTCTCAATTGTGTTTTGTTTTTTAAAAAGCTGCCATCTGATAGAAGCAGTCTTAATAAATCATGAATTTAGTCGCTTGACTAAATTTGTATTTGAGAAAAACACTAGTTCTGTGGGGGCAAATGCTTTGTTTCTAGGTGTTGGACAGACTTGTCACAGCAGGCATCATCCTGCAAGAGGCAGGAAGAAGTGAGCCTCCTTGCATCTGAGATTTTTAAAAGCTCTTTGTATTAAACTTTGCTAGCTACCCTATTGACCTGTAATATATTTTTGTTCATTTGATCTAACCAATCAATTAAATACAGCAGCATTAGTAAAGACAAAACACTCTAGTTGGACTGTTGTTGAAGTTAATAAATGTCTCTGGTTGTCCTCTTTAAATGTCAAAATAAGAGATATTACAAACTGTCCCAGGAAATGTTGCACCACGATATCATCCATGGGCAAGATTAGCAGGCCTCATCCTGGAGCAATAACTTGCATGCACACAAAAGCTCATACCAAGAACAAACTTAGTTGGTCTCTAAGGTGCTACTGGAAGGATTTTTTTATTTTGTTTTGACTATGGCAGACCAACACGTCTCTTCTCATGAGGTGGCCAAAGTACCTTTTTATAGGTATTCCCATTTTATGACTATTTTTCTGGACCACTGCATTTGCACTTTAATGCCTTGTTTGAGCTAAAGGTTTCCCTGATTCAAAGTTAATTTATTTGAAGACGGTGTTCTTTAAACACTGGAAGAGGGAAACAGGCAGAGGTACTTTTGAATGTCTGGGCTGGCCTTTTAAAAACAACAACCCTGAAACAACGCTCCTGGCTTCCTTGTGGAGTGGATTGTAATGCTAATGGAGTTTAGAATGGCAAATGTTTTACTGCAGTAGCTCCAGTTACATCAGACAGAAAATGAAGAGATAAAGAGTTGGTTTTGCTTAACCTTTATTTGGGATATAATATGGATCTGCTTTATAGCAATTATTGTTACCAGCAAGACTAGTGATAGCTACATATGGGAAACTTCTGGAGGGTGCCACGCTGACTTCATGGTACAAGAAAAATCTGACAACTAGCTTTGACAGACAAGCTAACAAATAAAACAAAATCAGCAAAGGGGATGAAAACAAAAGACACATTTTCAGGAGGCTGGTACCCTTTTATTATGCACACAGCAGAAAGCGAAAGGTTGGGACACCCTCGCATTTTGACTTTTTTGGCTAGTATGAATATATACTGTAATTGATGTTACCACATAACTGGAAATATGATGTTATGAGATATACCTACTTGGAGTAATCCAGATTTGTAATCTCTGAGGGTGGGATTAAATTTTTAAAAAGAAATGGAGAGATGAGTACTGTAGATAGATACTGATGTAAAGGTTGAAGTAGTGCTGGGAAATTGGAGACAAGCAGCTGAACCTTCTAGTTTAAGGTAGAAGGATATACAGGTGAAACTCGAAAAATTAGAATATTGTGGAAAAGTCCATTTATGTAAGCAATTGTTTTCATTAGTTTAATATATGAGATAGACTCATGACATGCAAAGTGAGATATGTCAAGCCTTTATTTGTTATAATTGTGATGATTATGGTGTACAGCTGATGAAAACCCCAAAGTTGAGATTGTGAATTTGGGGTTCTAATCAGCTGTACGCCATAATCATCACAATTATAACAAATAAAGCTTTGACATATTTCGCTTTGCGTGTCATAAGTCTATCTCATCTATTAGTTTCACCTTTTAAGTTGAATTACTGAAAGAAATGAGCCTTTCCATTCTTTCCATTCTAATTTTTCGAGTTTCACCTGTAGGTCTAGTAGGCTTTGAAGAATTTCAGGAAGAATGAGGAATAGTAAGTCTGAAAAACAGTGCATGATGAATCTACAGTCCAAATAGATTATGCCACACTATATAGCTGGTTCTAGCTTCGAATGTACACATAATGGCTTGAGATATGCTAAAGAGAATGCAAGCATGCTGTAAGATAGTATGCTTTAATCCGCTTAATGCAATCAAATTTAAAATGTGACCGTTTGATTCCAAAAAAAAATCTTTCTTACTTTGCATGAATAGTTAATAAATTAATTGATGTTAATATATCTCCACAGTCCATACCTAAACTCACTTTTCCTGGTGGACTCCTTATTGGCTGTAGTCCAGGTTTCATGAATGTTCCCAAGATTAAAGGCACACACACTGCAATGAAAAGTGGTATGCTGGCTTCGGAAGCCATTTTCAACCAACTAACGAATGAGAATCTCCAATCAAAAACACTGGGTAAGATGGCATGATATGAACATTTATCACTGATGCTTTCTGATCAATGACAGTTCTAAATATCAAGGAGCTCTTAAGCCAAGTTAATTGTGACTGGTGTATTGACCTAAAACAGCGTTGTAGGCACAATTCACTAGCATGCACTCAGGGTTCATCAGACTTCCTTTTGCACAACACTTTTCAGACACAGGTCTGTGTTCTAGGTCTTTTTTGTTTTTGTTTTGTTTCCCCCCCGACACTTTCCCTGGGGAAACCTGTTTACCACTAAATTGGAAGAAACAGCAATAGGCTTTTCTGCAGATTGCCGTTTGTTCTGATTTAGTGGTAAACAGCGGGTTTTCCCAGGTGAAGCAGTGGGATAAAAAAAAAAGCCGCTGACACAGACCTTGGAAGCATGGATCTGTGCCTGGAAAGCACCATGCAAAAGAAAGTCTGGATGAGCCCTCAGAGGAAGGATAGAATGCTCCCCTCTTCTTCCACCACCCTACTGACTCACCTGTGTCCAGATCACCTGTGGATAATGGACTAGTACAATACAAGCCTGTCCTAAAGTCTCATCACTATATTGCAGATATAATGGAAGGAATTTATGAGTGGAGCCTAATTATAATACCTTGCCTAGTCCTGACAATTGAGTCTCTGCTCTGGCACGTCACACCCCTCAAGTATGGGTGAGATTAATCTGAAGTTTACATTGGAAATTACAGGATGAAAATTTATATGATGTGTATTTGCATTGCTTTACAACTTTTTTTAAATAGTATTTCCACTAAAGCTGCTGTCTAAAATCACTTTTGTTTTCATCTTAAATGCAAGTTGTTTTTTTTCCATTTTCAATGCAGATTCTTTTTTTCAAGTTAGCACCTTGTACATGGGGAAATGCCTACGTTTAGCTGTTAAACGGTTAATCATGTGCCATGCAATCCTGTGCATTTAGTCAAAGGTGGATCCCACTGAATTCAATTAGGCTTACCCTCGAGTGTGCACAGAATTGCAGCCTCTGTGTTATAATTCTGTAGTGTATAATTTTACTACTTTTAGATAGAAACAAATGTTATTATCCTTCAACAGCCTTCAAACATGTTAATTTTTGGTCTTATTAGTGTAAAACTCAAAGAGTAAACAATGATATATACATACTGTATTCAAAGTTGTCTTCCACTCTGCTTTTTCAGTATCCATTCAAATATAAAATTATTGAAGTATAGCTCTCCCAAGCAATTTATATTTTCTCAAATGTAAACTACTGCTTTGTTGCAAAATATAGAAAGCCTGGCTCTTATCAGTAGCACTAGTTATCTCCTTGGAAGTGGAACTGTAAGATGCTACTGACTTTCTAAACATTTAATAAACAGCCCCTTGTTTCTAGGACTTGATGTGCCTGAATATGAAGACAATCTGAAAAAATCCTGGGTATGGAAAGAACTGTATGCAGTCAGAAATATCCGTCCTTCATGCCACGGAGCCTTGGGTGTATATGGTGGAATGATTTACACAGGCATATTTTACTGGATACTAAGAGGAATGGAACCTTGGACCCTAAAGCATCCAGGTAGGTTTCCAAACTAACAGCATCTGAACAGCAGCCATGAGACTTTCCCTTCTTCTTTCCTTTTCAAACCACCATGCCCCTAAATCTGTTGGACAGTCCAGTGCTCTGTTGATTTGGGGGATCCACTAGGAACAGACTGCAAAGGGAAGGAGAGGAAGTGTAACTATTGTGCAAGGAAGCTCACTCTTTCCTGTCAAGATCTTTTCCACAAACAGGCCAATAACATAGAAAAGGGGTGGATACCTTGCATCATTTATATGACTCCCACAAGTTCTTTATGGCTCTCAGAATCCCAAATTTGTCATTTTTTTAAAAAAGTTTTTAACCACTCCTGAGTGCCCTTCTGTGATACCATGCCTATAGGAATTTTTTTACCCAAGATTTGTCTTTTTTTAAAAAAAACCAACAAAAAAAACCCTACTCTACGTTCACCACCACCCCCTTTCCAGTTGTGGATCACAGCAGTAGAGGAATTTCTTTCAGAGAAGCAAAGTTACTTAGAAGATGGTACTGATATGCTCCTTTACTAGAGTATGGTGACACCAATATAATTTAAGTTTCGCTTATATTTGAGTTTTTCCCTGTGCTTATATTTTAGGGACAGATGCAATGCGGCTAAAGCCAGCCAAAGACTGCACACCTATTGAATACCCCAAACCTGATGGGAAAATCAGTTTTGACTTGCTTTCATCAGTGGCTCTGAGTGGCACGAATCACGAACATGACCAGCCAGCTCATTTGACTCTGAAAGATGATAGTGTTCCTGTCAATAATAACTTAGCTATATATGATGGACCTGAGCAACGATTCTGCCCTGCAGGTACCTAGCACAATTTGTAGTGTGTGGAATTGCAGGTTTGCTCCCCCCCGCTTCCTCCACTTTTTGTTCTCCTACATACCATAACTTCACTTATCAGCTTGACCCCTTGGTTTTTGATGGGGGCGTTTTCTGGCTGAATTCTACTGTACTTTTACAATTAGGTTATTTCTTCCACTAAACTCAATTTTCCTTTTTACAGGAGTTTATGAATATGTTCCTGTGGAAACTGGAGATGGATTGCGGTTACAGATAAATGCTCAGAACTGTGTCCATTGCAAGACATGTGATATTAAAGATCCCAGCCAAAATATTAATTGGGTTGTACCTGAAGGTGGAGGTGGACCAGCTTATAATGGAATGTAGTCTTGATCAAAACTAAAAGAACACCCTAGCTGCAGAACCATATAACTTTGGGTTTGCCACATTTTTCTCAAGAGCTGCTATCAATGGTCCTCTGTGAAGTTAGCATTCTATTGAAGGCTGAACTTGGTAGTACGTGAAGCAGCAAATGCAACTGTCAGCGTGTTCAGATGCAATAGAAAAGTACACTCAAATAAGCCTTGGTCTATCAAAGTGGAACAAGAACAGTTTGAATACAATCTGGTATGATTTGCCCAACCTCTCTAGACTTAAACACTAATAATGGATGTGACCCAGAGTAGAATATATGAAAGCTGAAGGCTAAATTTCAGTGGATTTTGATTGTAAAGATTAGTCAGACATCAATCATATGTAACATGAGGTACAGAGCACTGCTAGCTAGGGGTAGTTTGATGTTCAAGTAATAAAGAATTCTTTCCCTACATGATTACAAATGCAGTTTATTTCTTCAACACCATTCTAACAGCATTTGAATCTTCAATAATGAGAATTACAGGTGAGGGATAAAAGGGATGGAAATAGCTTGTTGAATCTAAGCCTCTGGTATGCAACCTAACTTTGCTCAAATTCTTTGCTCTCGATCATTCTGAAGTTTTACAAAGTAGCCTTTCATACACTTTTTAGGTTAAAATACAACTACTGTTAAGTGCCTTACCATTTAACTTAATAATGAAAGATGTTTGAAATTATATGCAACCTTTAAAAAAGCCAAGATGTAAACATGTGAAACAGCATCAGTATTAGTGACAGTCAATAACACACTGTCACTACTACTCATACTAATCCTGCCTTTATCAGTGCACAAGTTAAGGAGGAGAAACTATCTTGATTTAAGCAAACATCTTTGCATAAGCTGCCTTCTCTTTTTCTTTCTCATTCTTTATCTTCTGCTTAACTTTTTGTACTTCCATTTGGATAGCTGTGGAAGTAAACAAACAAAAAGTGGTTAAAATTGCTGTTTTATGCTTTTGCAGAAAACTTTCACACCTTTTTCCAAAAGTAACCTGTTTAGAATACAACTTCCCATTCCAAAAATTCATTTTCCCCGAGAGAGGGTTGATTTAAGAATAAGGTAGTCAAAACGCAGCAGGAGAGAAAATAGTGTGAATATAGCTTGTGTAACTTAAAGTCATGCATGTTCATTTCAGAGTACGTAACATAACACTCTCTTCCCTTACTTTTCTCCCCACCCTCACTGGGATATATATACTGGCTCAAGTAGTAAGAAAATGTTTTCAGTCTGTGGTGAAGCTAGTCCAGCTTATTCAAAAGGCTACCTAGTCAATGGTACTAAGCAGAATGGCACTATACCTTTGTCTTGAGGTGCTATGCCTTGAGCCTTCTGAAGCTCAGCCTTTAAAGAAAAAGAAAAGAAATAAGCAATATGTTTATGTATATCTTACTTTAACATTGTTAGTCAAACCAAGTACTTGTAATTACCAATGCCTGATCATAATCTTTTGTTCCTTCCCAAGCTTGAGCCCTTCTGTAAAGTGCTTTGGTGTTTGTAGGATCTATGGCCAGAGCCTGCAAAATAATAACAATATTCCTGATATTTCTTAAGATTCAGTAAACAAAACCAGCTACTGCAATAATTTCAGCAGCAGCATCTCATGAGAAGTTTTTAGTGAGGAAACAAATGATGCAACCACTTCCTAGGTTTATTTCAAGCAAAAGCTAGTTCTCCTTATCAGCCTAATTCAAGTCGCTAACCTGATAAGCAACAAAACCTTCCTGTGTGCCCAAGTAATAGAAAACATAAACGGCTGTTTTATTTTCCTCTAAACAGTCTTTTGTGGACATTCTGGTATCTATCAATTTAAGTAGCCACTGAACCATGCTGAGCAATCAGTATGAAATAAGACTGAAAAAGATCTGGACAGTATACCAACACCTTGTGGCTACTCAGATAATCAATTTACATCACCTAGAGATCAATGGCTATTAAGTACCAAAATATTTTAATCACAAAATTACCAAGAATTCAATCAAGCTGCACTAAAGCAATTTCTTCTTATAGCCATATACTGAATCTCAGCTTGTGGGGACACACAGAAATGGGCTCCTATTGATTTTCTTGGGGCATATGTACACAATGGGGCATATGTACACATATAACACAATGTAGGTCTGCATAAATTTTGCATGCTTCGCCTATTCATTGCGTTTATATCTCTTAAGGCATGTGTTGGCCTACAGGTGTGTTACTGATCAGTGGCCCAAGCAATACATCCCAACATGCAGGTGCTAAACATGAATGGATCAAGGCACATGGAAAGAACATATAAATATGACAGAGTTGTAGAACACTAAATTGGGCTTGAAAAATGCCTCAATAGAATTTTATTGTGTAGGACAAAAAGGGAGATAGGGGGGAAATGCTGTTTGGGGGCCAAACAAGAAATGGCAGGTTATTGGTTTTAAAATTTTCATCAATGCTGACCTAATGCAATGAATTCAGAAACTGGACAGATAAAAATAAGAATGCTTTGCTATGCCTATGCATACTGTTTTAAATAAAATTGTGTCATAAACTGTTTGCTGGATTCTACTTTATCCATTTTTCTGAGCCAAAATATAAGCAATATACCTTAGTACAGTTTTCAAGTGCATCTTGCCACTCCAACAGTTTCAGTCTGCAAGCAGCGATATTTAGGTAGCAGCTCAATGCTACAGCATTCAACTTTGCTAAATCTTCCTTGTCTACTATAGCTTTAGAAGCTTCAATATACCTGTACAAAATAAAATGACAGAATTAGTATTATTGTATTACCACATGTCTAACTTGCAACACTAGCTAAAGCAGATAAATGGGGGGGGGGGGAATGGCCTATTTATGCTTCGGAGCAGTCCCAGAATATCTGGACCATGTTAGTTTCGAATCCCAAATTTCATTACCTTAAAGACTTGCTGTATTTCTTGACTGCCATTGCCCAGTTTTGGGTTTTGAAAAAAGTGTTACCTATATTTTTTACATCTTCAGCTATAGACACAACCTGGTGAATCTACCAAAAACAGAGAGAGAGAGAGAGAGAGAGAGAGAGATCGTATCATTCTGTAATTTGCAAAACATTTTCCTGTTTTCTTAGGAGAAGGCCTGCAAGTTTAGAATCTGGGTAAAACCTCAGTGCAGCAGGATTTACAACCAACTATGTAATGACACATTGCTTTGTCATAGGTCGGAAGAACACTTTACTATATTGAATCTTTATTCAGTTGGTGCATTAAAAGATTATACAGTGGTACCCCGCAAGACGAAATTAATTCGTTCCGCAAGACTTTTCGTCTTGCGGAAATTTCGTCTTGCGAGGCACCGTTTCCCATAGGAACGCATTAAAATTTAATTAATGCGTTCCTATGGGAAAAAAAGTCCGGGGGCCCCTTCCGACCGTCACCGGAGCCTCGCCGCGCCGTGTTTTAAAGCTACAGGGAGCGAACAGCAGCACTGCTGTTCGCTCCTTGCAGCTTTAAAACGTGGCGCGATGAGGCTCCGGTGGGGAGAGGCGGCGTCGGATCGCGCACGGCCATCCAAAATGGCGGCGCGATCCCACTCCGCCCCCCCCCCCGCGCACCGGAGCCTCGCCGCGCCGTGTTTTAAAGCTACAGGGAGCGAACAGAAGCATTGCTGTTGGCTCCCTGCAGCTTTAAAATGCGGCGCGATGAGGCTCCGGTGCGCGGGGGGCGGCGTCGGATCGCGCACGGCCATCCAAAATGGCGGCGCGATCCCGCTCTGCCCCCCCGCGCACCGGAGCCTCGTCACGCCGTGTTTTAAAGCTGCAGGGAGCCAACAGCAGCACTCCTGTTCGCTCCCTGCAGCTTTAAAACGCGGTGCCGCGCCATTACAGGGAGCTGTAAAGGCTTACCTTTTTCTCCGGTCGGGAGGGGTGTTGTGCATCGCATCCATCTTGGATCGACTGTGCATGTCTGGAGATCGCAGACATGCACAGTCGATCCAAGATGGATCGGGTCCATCTTGGATCGACTGTGCATGTCTGGAGATCGCAGACATGCACAGTCGATCCAAGATGGACGCGATGCACAACACCCCTCCCGACCGGAGAAAAAGGTAAGCCTTTACAGCTCCCTGTAATGGCGCGGCACCGCGTTTTAAAGCTGCAGGGAGCGAACAGGAGTGCTGCTGTTGGCTCCCTGCAGCTTTAAAACACGGCGCGACGAGGCTCCGGTGCGCGGGGGGGCAGAGTGGGATCGCGCCGCCATTTTGGATGGCCGTGCGCGATCCGACGCCGCCCCCCCGCGCACCGGATCCGCGTCGCGCCGCGTTTTAAAGCTGCAAGGAGCGAACAGCAGCACTCCCTGCAGCTTTAAAACACGGCGGGGCAAGGCTCCGGGGGGCGGGGGGGATCGCGCCGCCATTTTGGATGGCCGTGCGCGATCCGACGCCGCCCCCCGCGCACCGGATCCGCGCCGCGCCGCGTTTTAAAGCTGCAAGGAGCGAACAGCAGCACTCCCTGCAGCTTTAAAACATGGCGGGGCAAGGCTCCGGGGGGCGGGGGGGATCGCGCCGCCATTTTGGATGGCCGTGCGCGATCCGACGCCGCCCCCCGCGCACCGGATCCGCGTCGCGCAGCGTTTTAAAGCTGCAAGGAGCGAACAGCAGCACTCCCTGCAGCTTTAAAACACGGCGGGGCGAGGATCCGGTGCTTACAGTGGTACCTCGCCAGACGAATTCGTCTTGCGAAAAAGAGCCATAGACGAATTCGTCTCGCGAGTCAACTAAAAACTCGCAAAACCCTTTCGTTGTGCGAGTTTTTCGTTGTGCGAGGCATTCGTCTTGCGGGGTACCACTGTACAGTGGAACCCTGGGTTACGTACCCCCTGTGTTGCGGACGTTTGAGCTGCGAACGCCTGCAACCCAGAAGTGTTTCCGGAGTGCACGCGACCCCCGGATGCACAGAAGCATTCTGTGCACTTCGTGCATGCGCAGAAGCGCTCAAATCGCGCTTCTTCCAGGTTTTTTGGTTGTTTTCGTGCGTTCGTGATACGCACACCCGCGTTATGTACCGCGACCCGGAACGGATCGCTTACATAACCCGGGGTATCACTGTATAGACTCTGCCTAGTGAAGAGCTTGGATTAAACCCATTTGGCACTTAAATTCTGAATGAGTTGAGATGAAGTATGGTTTTTGTTCTGTAGTATTCTTTCCTGATACAGGAGCCCATTACTATTTTGTTGTATGACCAATGCACCCTTTGCTATGCTGCTGTCTGTTGGTAGTACACTGATATTTTTTACTCCCTTGCCTATGACTCAGCTGAACATCAGGCCTTGTGAAGCCCCGTCCACAGCGCTCTGCAAGACCCAACGGTCAACAGTAGCTTGCAAAGCATCTTGCACATGGTTTTGCAGTCATTGCTGATCAGTGGTGCCTGAGCCAGATCTTCAGCAGCCTCACTTCTTTTATTACATTTAAATCTCACCTTTCCTCCAAGGAGTTCAGAGTGGCATACATTTGTTCTCCCCTTTCCCCATTTGACCCTCACAACAACCCTGTGCTGTCTTAATAAATGCTACTCTGTTTTTGGTAAGAGAGGTTCATTTTCTGTTTCCTTACAACTCCCACTGCATCACTAACATCTTTCCTCAGTGAGAAGAGATACTTACATCTTTTAAATCCACATCAGAATCTTCAGGAAAATCTGTGTGAGTATCTCCAGAACCATCCATAGGAGCCAGTCCCCAGTTATCCCCTTCCTTCAGTTCACCACACTCTGCAATAATGCATAACTGTAAAAATAATAAGAGTGCATGAAGGGCAACTTTGCCTGCCAAAGACAGCTTACTCTGAATTTTCAGAAAACATACAATATGTACTATTAATTTCAAGCCATTCAATGAAGCAGTTTTCCATTTGATATCATACAATTTGCTTGAATGCCAGTTAAATAATGGGAATTACTAGATACTTGTAACAATTACAATAGAAGATATTTTGCCACAAGTCCCAGCCAAATTCAGCCAACAACCCACCACCCAAGTTTATATGCACACCTTTGGTTTACCATTCAATAGCTTTCTGAAATCAGTAGGGCTTCCTTTTATAGTTCAGCTGTTTTTTACACTTCCAAAATAAAACTTGATTCATTTATAATACTGAAAAATGATTTCTTCTAAAGCTGTCATAGCTTACCTTAGCAGGTTCTTCTTCCTTTACTTCAACATTTTCTAGTAGCTTTACAACACCCATGCCTTTGATCACCTGGCCAAAGACGACATGTTTCCCATCAAGATGAGGAGTTGGCACAGTTGTGATAAAGAACTGGGAACCATTAGTGTTGCATCCTGAATTTGCCATGCTGAGTAACCCTGGCTGATCGTGCTATATAAAAATACACCGGTGTAATTCTGATTAGAATAATTCATGAATGAAGAATCAGAGACATCCTGCTAAGAAGACAAAAGGCTACAAGGAAATGGCTTGCAGTATCTTAATTAACGTAGTGAATATTTTCACATGATCTTGAAGCTGTTCCTGAAGCAGATACAATGCCAAGCAAGGCTTGTGCCTGTCCAAAGGAAATAATTAAATTGAGGGTAAAAAATAACCCAGACACTCAACGAACTTAATAATAAAGTTAAATAAGATATTCTAAGATAATATGCAGAATTTAATTTGAAGTATCTTATTCACATTTAACAGCTTTTATATTAGATCTCAAGAATTCATACTAAGTAGGGGTCTGAAACATTTCCCTCAAATGAGGTACTTGTTAAATGCCAGCTATATTTAAATTTACTTCAGCTAGAGTTGACCTTATACAGATATTTACTTAAAATGAATTGTGAAAAAGACTATGAATTGAAAGTGGAGACACTATGTGTACTTTTATTTGTTTATTTGCTTGTTTGTTACACAGAAAAAGCCTTAATAAAACTTTTTTTAAGGCAAAGTCACATTTCATTACGGTAAAAACGAAAAACATTCATAATACTATCAAGTGACAATTTTAATTATTAAGCCATTACCTTGTAATGGAAGTTTTCATCATCAAATTTTTCACCATATATGCTTTCTCCACCTGTTCCATTTTGATGTGAGAAGTCTCCACCCTGGATCATAAATTTCTTGATAACTACAATTTGAACAAAGAATGATGAAAGCTAGCATTAGGTTGGACAACATTCCAAAGTAACACCAAATCCTAACCTAAGTTAGTCATGTTTATTAATGGGTTTACTAGAACTGAATACCACCCCCAGTAAAAATCAGGTAAAAATGTAAGTTTAATAAACAGCTACAGTACTACAAAAACAACACAACTCTGATCCACAGCTGGCCAACTAAAGACACCATAAGCTTAAGTGAACATACCATATTTACTTGAATCTAATGCTCACCATTTTTGGCCAAATTATGTTGCAAAAATTAAGGCACACATTAGATTCAATAGCACATTTACATTCACCAGAAAATACTTCTTTTAGTTTCAAGGTTCTTAAAATTGAGGTGTGCATTAGACTTGATGGCGCAATAGACTTGAGTAAATATGGTACATTTCTTGAGTAGAAGACGGAAGGGACAGGGAGTTATGCATACTGGTATAGACACCAAGAAGACCCCATCTCATATCCCCACATAATAAGCAACACTTGTGTAAGATGTTAAAACGGGATATCAGAGCAAGCAAGGCTATGGCAAGGCTATCTTGGTCCAGGAATGGCTGTAGTTGGATAACCAAATGTAACTGGAAAAAGACACTTCTTTCCACTTAGGCACCCAATGACAGAGCGGGATCAAGGAGCACCCACAGACAACAAACCTGTTTCGTCCACAACAGAGCAAAGAACTGGGCCCACCCACCAACAGTGCCTACTTATTGTCAGGATTCAGCTTCTGTTTTCTTGTTTAATGATGATGCTGTTTTATCTTATATTTTTTGTCTGTTTTGTGGTTATTTATTGTTTCATTTATAAATTATACTTCACCAGGGAAGTTTTGGTTTAAACAGAAGAGTAGGACATCAAAATAAAGGAAAGGAATTAAAACAAGTATAATCTTTCTTTCAGCTAACCCAAGGAAACAAAAACAAAACAAACTTACTTCTATGGAAGGGGCATCCTTTGTAATGAAGAGGCTTTCCAGTGGCGGGTCCAATACCCTTTTCTCCAGTACACAATGCACGAAAGTTTTCAGCAGTTTTAGGTACAACATCTGCAAACAATTCTAATACGATTCGGCCAGCTGGAATGAAGAGAGGTCCAAAGTTTTATCATACCAGCATCCTGCATTCCTCCATGTACATTTGTGTAACGTAGCATTAATTCACCTACTGTATTTTCACAATACCCAAATAACTTCATGGCTATAAAGCCACTTGAACACAGGCTTTCCACAAGTCAATAAAACACTCTAGTTACTATGCCAAGTTTGAGCAATTCCACTGACAACCTAGGTAAAGCTCAAATTTATCTTATCTGGCACCCATGCACTTGACTCAGTGCCACTACTTGTTAATAACATGGGAAAGGCCCATTGTTCACCTTGGGTGCCGCTTGTTGGTGGTGTTACTAGTCCGTATGCATACGGTTAGAAAAATCCTAATCAACACGAATTTGATAGTCTGGTTTATACCATGTGTTTTGCCTTGACAAGTGCATTGAAGATTATACCGGTTTTGTTTTTTTTTAAAATACCAGCTTTTTCCATTCCAAAGTACTTCTGATCAGAATGGAAACACTGATTCTTGATTGCTGCCATTAATTTGAGGACATGCCTTGTTTCTGAAACCAGATATAGCTGTTACATGCCATGTTATTAATTAATTCAATTCTGCATCTGCCCAAGGACTGCACTTTAAGGAGCTCCAACCTCGATGTGATGGGGAAACTGTTACTTTGCACGGAAAGAGGTAAACAAAAATCACACCAAAAGGGAAATTTAATAGAAGGGAAGCAAAGTTGGCATTCAGATCGTTCACATCTGGTATAGCTCAAGTTGAGAGAGCATGTTGTGGGTTTGAGTGCCGCATTGGGCAAAAGATTCCTGCAGTGCAGGGGGTTGGAGTAGATGACCCTCATGGTCCCTTCTAACTCTACAATTCTATAGTTCTCTATTAAAGTATCCTGACCTCAGGCTTTCCACTCAGAAGAGCTGTTATGTGACAGTTTCCTCAAAAATCAGAATCTGTGCAGGCATGTTGTTGGGCGAAATGAAGCTATATGTAACACTAGAAGGCGAGGTATATATATATAGAGATAGATCGATAGATACCGGTAGATACACACACACACACACACACACACACACACTATTTCTGTAGTTCAAGCCATGAAAAAGAAATTACCTATGGAATTTAATAGCCCGCCTTAGCACTCCTTAAATCTGGAGAGTAGAGGTTTACACAAATACACGATAAAGCCATAAAAGCTTTTCCTCGAACATACCACTCCAGGTTGCTGATGAGGGAATCGCTTATTCTGAGGGGATTTTTATTTTTATTTTTACTTATTTTATATTTAACATATAAAGCAGGACAGGGCAGGACGTGTTTTTTTCCCTCGTGTCCTGTTTGTACAGTGAGGGATTTCGCGGGATTTATTCTAATTTGGGTTTGTTTGTTTTTTAATGATGGGGAAAGCGGGGGGGGGGGAGCCTTAAGTGGTCCCGTCTCCGCAAACCCGCTTCGCCAATATTTTACTATATATATATTCACCGCGCGCTACGGGCGCGCTGCGGCAGCGGCCTGAGGGAGAATTCTCACCCGGGCGAGGGGGAAACGATACAAAAGATCCGGGGGCAGCGGCGCTTCCTCCCGCTGCCCGTCCTGTTGGCTAAGGCAGAGCTTGCAGAACATTGGACAGCAGCGGCGGCGGCGGCGGCACCAGCAGCAGACGATCCTCCGGCCACCTGCTTGCCGGCCACCACCAAAGGGGCCTCGGCTAGGCCGGCAGCTCCCTCCCTCCCTCCTGCCCCTCGAGGCGGCCTCGCGCCCTTTCCGCCGCCCGAGAACCCTCCGCGCGCGCTTTCCCCCCGCCTCCTCTCCTCCCCGCCAGCCACCCCACGACCTCTCTGCCATTTCGCCTCTCCCCGCCCCCCGCACCTCGTTCTCCCCCAACGTCCACATCGAAAAACACCCGGGGGTTGCTCGGGCTGGAGGGCTTGCAGAGAGGAGACTCGTGAGACATGCCGGCGGCTGCTACTACTGCTGCTGCCGCCGCTGAACGAAACGTTGCCTCACGCCGCCGCCACCGCCGCCTCCTCCTCCTCTGCGGCTGGGGCTTCCGCTGCGGCCTGTGCTGGAGGCTCCGCCTTCCTGCTTCAAGAGAGGCGGGGGAAGCGTGCCGGCCGCCCTTCCTTCCCTGTAGCCCACAGGCGAGCTTCTAGAAGGAGCGCATGGCGGCGGAGGCTGTTGCTGCTGCTGCTGCTGTTGGGGACATAGAAGCCCGAGCGTGTTTTTTGGGCACGGTCAGGGCCGTCTTAAGCCTATCCTGCGCCGTGGTGCAGGGATCTCTCCGGTGCCCCCACGCCCCCCATCCTTTGGCAAACAGCGCCCGCTCGGGACCCCTCGTGTTCCTTCCCCCGCCCCGCGCCCTACTCCAGTCCTGCGCAGCGGCAGGCTGGAGAAGCGCTCAAAGGAGCGGCGGCAAGTGGCGTAGCGTGGGTTGTCAGCACCCGGGGCAAGGCAAGTAATTTGCGCCCCCTAACCCAACCAGATGCCTAAGGGAAATCTGCAAGCAGGATCAAAGCATAACATCACCCTCCCCTTCTGTGGATTGCAGGAAGCATTTCTGCTATTGAGGCCAAGCTGCTTAAAGCACAGGAACCCCTTTGAACCAGAATGGGAAATATTCTCTGCATGAGCAGGGACAAGTGAGGAGCAGAGAGCAGTCATTTTGTCATGTAGGAGGCCACTAGCCCTTTAAGACAAACCTTGGATGACCAATTGAGGAGCGGATCGAGGCCGCTTTTGTGTGCATGCACACTTCTTCAGATACACTGAAATAGAAATCACCAGACCCTTAGGTATAGTGAGAGGGTGGGGAGGGGTATTACTCAGAAGGGTGGTGGGAATGGGTGATTGGCTGATAGGTGTGGTAAACCTGTTGACAACTTAAGGACAGCAATTGGTCTTACAGGACCAATTTCAGTGTATCTGAAGTAGTGTGTGTTATTTTATGTGCATGCACACAATAGCTCATACCAAGAACAAACTTAGTTGGTCTCTAAGGTGCTACTGGAAGGAATTTTTTTAAATTTTGTTTTGACTACAGCAGACCAACATGGCTACCTACTGTAACTAGAACACAGAGGAGAATGCATTAATATAAGCTACTATTATTATCACAACAATTGAAACGCAATACTCAAAACGGTTTAAAGCAAGCAGAGAAACTCCCAGTTTGTCTTTTGGTTCCTTAGGGAAACGTGCAGAAGGAACAATTAACCAGAAACAGAATATCAGCAACAATAGGCAAAGTTAGAAAACACCACCTCTTTTCAGAGGCTCTCAGATTAGGAGCATCTCACTCACCTCAGTCTGAGAGAGAGAGAGAGAGAGAGAGAGAATTATCCTAACGTGGAAAGCTTTTCCTACACGGCTCCCTGCGTCATTTGCTGGTGGGGGGGGGGGAGAGCCTGGCTTTGTGCATTAATGCAGGCTGGGGGGGGGTGTTTTCTTAAAGGCGAACGTGTGCCCAAAGTTGGTGCGCCGTCTTTGGGGCGCGCGAGCCAAGGTGCCCTCCTCCTCTTTCTCCCGTCTCGGGAAGCCGAGGAGCTGGCCGGGTTGCAATCGGGAATGGACAGCACGGCAGGAAGGGGCTGGAGCCCAGCGCCCGAGTGGGAGGATCCGCTGCAGGAGCGGACGACGCGGGGGCGAGAGAGGGGTTGAGGAGCGGATCGAGGCCGCTGGGTTGCCGAGGTGCTGCTGGGGAGGTTGCGCGCATGGCGCACGGTCGGGTGCGCTCACCCAGCGCTGGGGCCGCTTTTGGAGAGGGGCCAAAAACAATATCCGTCCTTCCCAAAAGACCCCTTGGCTCCTCATCTGCTCATCTGCTCCCCCCCACCTCCACCCCTGGCTTTCCAGAGCGGCAGGGGCAGAGAGCTGTGGGGCTCTGCGCGCCCTTCCAGTGCTCCCGGGACAGGATGCGAGGGCGGCCAGCTCGCAGCCCGCCCGGGAGTGGCATGGGCGGCAGAGGCTGTGCTGCCGGCGCGCGAGCGCCCGGCCGCCAGCCCGCCCGTGGGGGCGGGGGCGGGTTGGGGAGGGGGGCGCCCGGTATGCCAGCGGGCTCACGGGGGCGCCCCTGGGGGGCCGGCGCCCTGGCGCGCCGCGCCACTAGCCCCTATGGGTGAGACGGCTCTGGGCACGGTCGTTTTGTTTTGGTTTCCCCCTTTCCCGTCTTCAGTGAAATTTGCTTACTGGCTCTCCCGTGTAAATTAAGGGTGGCAGGAGGCCGCGTCGTTGCGAAAGGACAACGTTGCGACGAGCTTCGTTTCCAGAGCTGCGTCCTCCTGTCCCTGGCGAACACTTTCGGTGTAGGCCTATATACACTCTCCAAAAGGACGATATTTCTGCGTTTTCAGTGCCTACGCCGCTTAACCACAGTTCTCCGACTCCATCATCTTTTAGTTTTTGAGGCAGGAGGGGCGGGATTTTGTAGTGACATGCGGCTTTAGTTGAACAGGACAGGAATGTCATTGCCACTATTATTATTATTATTATTATTATTATTATTATTATTATTATTATTATTATTATTAAAGTTCACCTGTGAGCTTTTGCAGAGTGCCTTATAGTGACAGGCCACATATTTAGGTATTCAACTGCGTGATGGCTTTGCGTTGGCAAGTTTTCAAGGCTGAAAAGAAGAGGGATGGTACGGTTGTGTGTGAAAATGAGTAACAGAAAATCAAAATACCTTAAAACGAAAAGATTAAAACCAACTACTCAACATGCCAGAGTTCCTGGGGAAATATAAAAGTTTTTGGTTCAGTTTCAGATAAGCTCCCTATGAAGGACATTCCATGTGCAGGAATCTGACTGAAAAAACTCCCCTCTGGTGGTTACAACCCTCCTCGCAACAGATGTTTGTGCAGCCCCATATAGAAGAAGGCTGATTTTAAGGTCCCAAGCCATTTAGGACTCTAAAGGCAAGCACCAACACTGGGAGGCCCAGGAGAGGCCCTGTCATTTGTCAGGCTGACTATTTTTCACTGTTGTCTGAAGCCAGACTGAAATAGATCCAGATTATCAGTCTGATTCAAGGGTCTGGTGTTGGACTGCAATTACCTGCTCCACCTCCATGCCCAAGAAAGGGATATTTGCAACTCACAAATGGTTGTTACAAATCCAAATAGGATTTTTTAAGGGACAGCACTTTCAAGGCATCTAGAAATCTGAACTACATTTATTAGGGAGTGAAGTCTCATTGAATTAAGTGACCATCGAACTTACTAAACATGCATAGGCTTGGGCTGCCAGCTTGAGTGTATATAGGCACAGCTATATACATTTTCCTATAAACAAACTGCACAGAAAACAGTGGCTTCTAAACAGGATAAGGCTGCATGTGAAAATGTTTAGAGCAAAGCCAAACTTCAGAAGATGCAGAAATGTATTTCAAGAAATACATCAGCCTTTATAGTGGCGATTGCCTAGAAAAAAACAGCTGTTCTCACCTGTGATATAATCTACTACTGTATATATTTTGGTAAACTGATTGTTTGCTATGGTTGGGGTTTTTTTTGGATACCCTAAGATAGCATAATCATATTTTGCATGATAATCATATTTTGTCTATATTTGGATACAATTGGACACTATTTTGAATCAAGATGGCAGACTGAACCATCCCAAACTGCACTGATTTAAACCACTGATGATGAAATCCACTTGTTTTCTTTTGGCAGGAAGCTGCTACTGATTCATAACTGAAAATCCAGCTACTTTTAACATCTGCAGGACAGTACTTCTATGTGTGTAGTACTTGTGTGTTGATTTCGTGAAACCGGAAATACTGCATTGTGCCATATATGAAACCACAGTGCATAGCTGTCAAGTCTCCCTTGTTTTGCAGGAAACTCCCTTATTCCAAGCCGTTTCCCGCTGCTATCCCTGATTTTTTATATCCCTTAAATTTCCCTTATTTCAAAGGGAATATTCCTCTCCCCAGGCACGTCTCTACCCTGTGGCGCCAGTGGCACGGGGAACCAGGGCCGGGCGGCAAGCTGAGTGTCCGGGAAGGAGAGTTGGAGTCCAGGGAGAGCAGAGCTTCTCCCCCTCTGCAATCCTAGAGTGCCGCTGAGGGAGAAGGAGGAGCCGGAGGAGAAGGAGAGTCCACCCACCCACCCACCTCCCCGCCCATGCAGCTGGAGGACCATGCTAGGGAAAGAGGCCACGCTTCCCGAACTTCCTGCCCCACGTTCCTCAACATCCAGCTGCTGAGAGCCGCGTCACGAGACCCTTAAAGGTTCTCCTGGATCTGAAAGCGAGCTATCGTGCAGTGCAGGAGGAAAACACTGAGAGGTGGGCTCCGTGGGTTGCCCGTGAAGCCGCCTGGACCTTTAACTCCCACCCCACAACACACGCACGCGCCTCTTTCTCACTCCATCGCCGCCATCATCTTCTCAGCGACAGCAAGAGCCGCGTCACTCGTCCGGGGAAGGAGGGGGGGCAAAGCAGGCAGAGAAGGAGGAGACAGCGAGGGAGGCTTTCTTATGGGGGTGACGTAGAGAGCTTTCTCTCCTTCCTCTGGTGGGTCTTTAACCCCCACCCCTAGATTTGTTCCTGGTAAGTTCTGGCACCTCTTTCTCTAGAAAAATAGCACTGGGAGGACATTAAGCATCATATTGTTTGGTCTACGTAGTAGGCAGAAGACCAGAGGCCTGCCTTAAAAGGAGTGGTGAGGGACTTTGTTGTCCCAGAGTGGTTGCAACTCAATGTTCTTCTCTGAGGGGTTGTCCACACGGGAGTTTAATGGGAATTTAAGGTTGCTTATGTCTCTGTTATTTAGCAATGCCCTCATGATGCCCTTCCCCACTCAGCCCCTATCTCACACATTCTCACTTGTAAATCGGGTTTTCCCAATCTGAGAATAAGCCTAAAAGGGGGAACAGTGAGCCCAGCCACCTTTTATTCACAGTCGCAAAAGCACTACACTACAGCATGGCCTGCACCCAATGTTGTTTTTGTACAATCTTGTTTGTCCTCAGTAACCAAAATTATATTATCAAAATATACAAGCAGAAAAGTTGTTTTCCTTCATTTGCAAGGAATCATACAAAACAAAGTGGCACTAATAAAGAAACGTTCCAGTGTGGTAACAAAGCAAACTAAAAATGCTTTTGCAGTTGATCAAAACTATCCAGCAATATCAAGTTATAGGAAAACTGGTGGTACTAACAGTAATCCTTCTGGTTGGTTAATTGGTTTGGCAACTTCCAGGCACATGATGTGTGATGCTAATTATTTCCCCCAAGAGTTAAATGATAACTGATCAGAGGCAGCTACCGAAGAGCTATGAGATTCAGGTGAGGGTCACATGACTTGTCAATCCCAGCAGGTATATAAGAGGACGGCCTTTGGCCTGCCCAGGCCTTTCTATTCCCGTACATTGTCGCCCACAGAGCACAACTATGCTCAAATTGACAAAGAGGCATATGCCATTCCCTCTGATGCAGATCTGATATATATATATTGGGGGGGTGCACATGTGCCCATCAAGCTGTGTGTGGGAATTATCCCTCCGTGTGTGGTGCTGTCAGGAGGGGGTCGTGCAAATGCACGTGGGGAGCGAAGCGCATTTCTTGCGCACGGGTGCCTGCCTGCAGAAAGGATTTGTGCTGCGGAGCTGTTGTGGAAAACACCTATGTGGTTGTGTTGACAGGTGTTCAAAGGAGGGGTGCAGAAGCTAAAGGTATCTGTCTATATGGCCTTTCCAAAGGCCAGGTTGTGCAGTCAGCTGGGGCCTGTAAAAAGCCAGGCCGGGAGCCACCTTAAGTTGAGGCTGCATAGGCCTTGTGGTGCATGTGATTCAGATTCTATTCAGTTGAACCTCTGGTTACAAAGTTGACATTTTTTTTTAGCAATGCCCCCCTAGTGAGCCTTCTTTTGTTCACTTCTTTTTATTTGGAGGCAGTGCACACCTATGTTTGTGGAACTGCAAACCTTTCCAGTCATGTGTTACTCCAGTCATATCCCACATATGAATGTGGGGAAAGATGATGGTGTGTAGCCTGGTGTAAATTAATTTGTAGCCTGGGGGGATTACCAAGGCGTGGACTGTCCCTGAGAACCGTAGACTGTCCCCGGGACAGGTGAGGGTGCTGACCCCTTATTTTCAAATCCGAAACTTGATTGCTATGCCACAGTGTGAAAAGGAGGCCATCCTCTCTTTCCCATCATCTTCTTGCATCCCTTTCGCTTCCATTCAAAGACAGCCCTTTCAAGGCCCTCTGAGACTGTTCGGGGAAAGAAGAGATAACCCGCGTCCCTTTCAGCGTGCCTCTTGCGGCGCACCCGGGGAAGGCTCGGAATCCCCGACTATCCAATGACAAAACACCAGGCGGGGATTGCGCGTTCGGGAAGCTCCCAGGCTTGGATTGCGGGGCTGCGGAACTCGAGCCGGCCGCAGGGGGGAGCTATGCATGCCGCCGGGCAAACCAGCTTGGCTCGCTCCCAGTCATATGACTGGCCGCCTCCATTAATGCCTGTCTGGGAAGAGAGGGAGGCGTCGACTCAGGGGGCGGCGGGCGAGGCGGAGCGCTAGAAGCGCAACTCGGGCTGGCCAGATCGTGGCTGGCATGGATGCTACTGCAGCAGCAGCAGCGAGCGTCTCGTGACCGCGGCCAGCGGAGCGACCTGACGCAGGTGTCTCCTGGCTCCCCACGCATGCTTCCGCAGCATGGCCCCCACGCTGCTCCAAAAGCTGTTTAACAAAAGGGGCGGCGGCGGCAGCAGCAACAATTCGGCTTCTCCTTGTGAGGCGCCTAAGGAAGGCTCTGCGTTCAGGTGAGTGAGCAAAGTGCATGCATTGTGCCCGGATCATTGAGGTGCCTGTGTGCGAGTTATTTTTCCTCTTATGCATCCAGGTTTTCTCTCTCCCTTTCTCCCCTCCCCTCTCTCTTCTTCTTTCTTTCTCTTTTTGCTTATGCAGCAGTCACCGGGGTTACCCGGCGATCACAGCGGGCGCATTGGTCGACTTGTTCTGCAGATGGAAAGGCGAGGGGATAAATTGCTTCTTTTGCATGTCCTACAGGTCGCTTTGGGACTCAGAGCGAATGCAACGCCCCGCGAGGAATGGAGTTGATCCTAATGTTTAAATGGCTCTGAAATGGTTAAGACGTGTTGCACATGTTCAGCAGCTGTTTCGTAACTGCCTCCCCTCATGTGCAAAGCGTTAGAGGCAGTTGGTGGGCCAGGCCTTTGGACTAGGATGCGCTCTCCCTTTTGAGGTGCCTCGGGCACCTCTCTCTGCTTTGAGGTGTCTTAGGCTGCAGTCCTGAATTCACTTACCCTGCATGTAAACCTCGTTGATCTCCATAGGACTTGATTCTTCATAGGCATGGTTAGGAATATGCTGTTGGTTTTTTGCTGCACTGAGTTTCAGGTTGGGGAAAGACTTTATTCAAGTTGATGTGCTGTAGAGAGGGGATGTAGGACTTGAACTGTACCCTGATTCAAATCTTCACTCAACCAAGAGGTCAGAAAAAGACACATGCAGCTCTGAGTGTCTTGAAAGATGCACGCAATACAAATATACACACAATACAAATATAATACTCTTGTCGAAACAAAATAAAAAAATTCCTTCCGGTAGCACCTTAGAGACCAACTAAGTTTGTTATTGGTATGCATAAGCACACGAAAGCTCATACCAATAACAAACTTAGTTGGTCTCTAAGGTGCTACTGGAATGAATTTTTTTATTTTGTTTCGACTATGACAAACCAACACGGCTACCTACCTGTAAATAATACTCTTGTGATATATGTGCTATGTGTTACAACACACTGCAGTACATTCCCCTTTTGACTTAAGCCCCACTGTGTTCACTCCTTGTAAGTGTGCACAGGATTTCGGTCCTCAGTAAGTAGTGTATGATGAATGGGAAACTTATGATCCTGGAGATCTTATTGAACTACAGTTCCTAATAGCTCTGACCATTGGACATGCTGATGATATATAATGAGAATTGAGAGTCCATTTGCACCCAGAGGGCTATTCCCAAATGTTTTAGGAGTTCGGAATGTAGCCTTACGTGAACTTGCTAGTGTGGCTTCAAAAACACTGCACCCTGTATCTTCTGATACAATGCATACATGTTTTCGATAGGAGTCTTAAACAACATCATTCATTCTAAGGACACCTCTTACGTTTGTTTCTTAACCCAATATAATATTTTTAAATCCTTCATTTTTAAAAGATGCACAACCTGTTGGGCTATATAACATGGGCTAAAAATCAACACAATGTTTATTTTCTGCTATTTGCTCTCCCCAGTACGTATATGTTTAAAATGAAGTCCTACGAAAACCTAGGCCCACTCTAGCCTAAAAGCTTACACACTGTGTTTTAAAACAATTGTATAATGTTAAGCATTTGTGATTCCTCTCTACAGTTTTCTTAGATGTTGCCATTTAAAGATGCGTTGTTGTGGCCAGAGAGGTAGTAAGTATTAAGGCTGTTTAGCACAAAACATTACAGACATGTGCTACTCATCTGTTGAGCAATAAAACGATGCCAGCCCCATGATGCGCTGACAGTTCTAATATTTATTTTTCTTGTATTGATATTCTGCTTTTCTTCCATCACAGAGCCATGTGATTCTCCTGTAGGTCATTTGTGAAAATAGGAGGGAGGGAGCATTCAGTATTAGGTTCTGAAGTTGTTTTCAAATGATGTTTAGACTACTTGGTTTTTTAATTTACTACTGTATGCCCTTAGTGTGTGTGTGTGCTAAATTTACACACATGCATACTGATGCAAGCAAAACAACCTCTGTTGCCTAGTATGACTATTTGTCAACTCCAGGGATGGAATAGCAACTGGTGTATTGCCTTGTGTTAATACTGCCAGAATGCTACTACATAAGGTGAGAATTACAGCTTCATGGAGATAGCTGCAGGTTTCATAGATCTCAGCCTTGTGGAAATGGTGCATGGTGTGGAATGAGCACTGCACCTGTAGTGGTAGAACGTAAGCAGGGATGTAGAAGGGAGAGACCTGTGGCCCACCAGGTGTCGCCGGGTTACAGGTCTCACCATCTCTGTGTATGAAGCGAGCCATGTACAAAGGGAAGCTTATAACAGCAGTTTTGGAGAGCAGAACAGGAAACCTTACTATATTAATGGAGGAATGCACCAGTGACCATCTCTGGTCTGGCTGCTCAGCGCTTATTTTCAGGGTAGCTCTGTATATTTAGGTGTGGACAGAAAGGATTGAGGTGACTCCATGATCACCAGAATCACTACACACCTTTGTACAGTGAAAGGATACCGGTATTTCTAAACCAAGTCCTCATTTCTGCTTCTAGAGATCTGAACAAGCTCAGTTATTCTATCTGCTTTGAACATGCAAGCAAAATAGAACAATTTGCTTGAGCGTTGCAGCCGATACCTTACTAAATCATACTCAGAGTAGACCCATTGAAAGCTAATCATTAAGCCCATTGATTTCAATGTGTACTTAACTCAGACACAACCCAGTGTTTTTGCACCATCATTTTCTTGCACCTGTGACTTTCTCCCCGGTAGACTTGCATTCATAAAAAGAGTTTTCCCGTTGCAGTTTGGGGTCATACTAGTTTTTGTTTCCTGTAATTAGTCTCATTGCTAACGTGGAGAACCAAATGGAGCAGCAATCTACAACCACAGAACCAAACTTCTCTGTGTTTGCTGTTCCCTTTTCCCTGTGTTTGCTGAATAATCAGAGGGTTCAGAAATCAGTCATTTCATAATCTGTTCACTTGTATTGTGAGAGAGGCTGGTCAAGGCCAAAGCGATTACATCACATGTGTAGACAGCACACTTTCACATGACATCCCATTCCATTCATTGTGACTGGTTAGGTCTTGTGACTGGGTAATGTCTGGATCTTTTGCCAGGTTCTATCCTTTTGAAATGCTAAATATGCTGCGGAAATAAAGACTGAAAGGGGGCGGGGAGAAGGACTGGCTTGGGGGCTTTGATTTTCGCTTTCTCCCCATTCAAAAACTAGTTCTTCTCATTTTAATGTTTATTTTCCAACTAAACAGCCACTCGAAGTAACATACCCTCCTCTTCAGATTACTCTTTTTCGTTAATCATGCTGAGTTAACACTGCAGTTCTTTTGCAGCCTCAGGTCAAATGGCCAACTTTTAACATAGGTGGAGAGGTCCTTCCTTCCTGGTTCCTTTTGATGTTTCCAGGTGGGAATCCTGTTGCATATATTAAAGCCCCATAACCGTTGCTGGGTCCTTGGAAGGTTATTGGAGTCAGTTGCACACGTTCTGGCTGCGGTTCTTATATAGCAGCTTTCCTTGGTCTAGTACCCTCCATATATCCGGAAGGCACTAGGCTAAGGAAGATGGATAAATGATGACTTCCATGCCACCTTTCTGTGTTTCCTGTGAAGTTGCCAGCATCCCCTACAGAACCACTTTGTGCATGCCATCTGTGCAGTTCTGAGTGCATAATTTCTAAAAGTTTTTTTGACTTAAGCTGATCTGGAAGCTCTTATCCCTCATCCCCTGTTACTTGACGGTGGATCACTGTTACTGTTATTTCTTTTCTATGCTCTGGAACTGAACCCTATCAGAGGCCAAGGTTATGCCCATTTTTTGCGCCTTCGGCTGCAGGAACCATATGTCAACCTGAAGTGGACATCTTGCACAGTCATGCCCTATAGGGGCAGATCAGCTGCTGTGCTGAGTGTTGTCTTTTTCTAGTGCAGTTGTGAAATCTTTTTGCTTTGCAATGAGCCTTTAGTAACAATAAGAGAGCTAAACACCTAGCCACATAGTACCTTTACTCCATAGTACCATGATTGTGTCATCGAGCTGGACTAGCTGAACTAGTTGAGAGTTCAAATGTAAAATATGCAATTTAGAAAAGTGTTGATGACCCACTTCCTAAGGGTGGGGGAATTGACATAGTTTGGCTTTTACTTTATGGCGTAAAGCTTTTTGCCTTCTGATACATTCACATGAGCTTAAAATTACTAGTAGGCTGGCAAGCAGGTGAAGGAGATCATCTCTATGCCTATGTGCTGTTATTAAAAAGCTCTCTTGGTATGATGCCATCACAATATACTACAGGCTGGTTGTGGTTAGCTGTTCAAACTGGTGATGGTGAGCATGGGCATAGGCAACATTTGCAGGATTGAAATGTATGGAATCGCATGGAGCTCTTGTATCCGATTTGAGAGTATCTCAGTGCCCTGAGTAAATCGGACGTACATCTGTGTTTTCTAGAATCTGGTCCCTCTTCCTTCAGCTGAATTGCCAGGCATGCAGTGCACGGGTAACAAAACTTGGTTGCATGTCCATAAAGAAATCCTTAATATTACTCAAGATCTCTCTTTTGGAGCTTGAGGTTGTCTTTGCTGTTGTCTTGAGCAGCCTGCGGGTGGAGAGAGGGTTAGTGAGACTTCCCCTTTTTTAAAGTGATCCCATGAGTGCCTGCTTATGGAATTATTTTGTGGGAATGTATCCTCCCACCCCTAGATTTTATACCCTGGTCCAGCACAGTTGATAAATTTGACTACGGGCATTTCCACCTTAGCAGCATCCTTATTTGGAAATGTGTGATATAAGTGGCAGAGTTGCGGTATAACTTATTTCCTGCTGAAAACCAAAATGAAAACATATTAAAACCAGTGTGCAATAATTTGCTAAAACTGCTGCATCTAAATAATACCTTGGGATGTGTGTTAGCAAGTTTTGAACACAGTAGGCTTCTGCTTTGAATACACTTATGCTTTGAATACTCCAGTTCTGTCCTTTCTAGGATTTGCAACTGAACACATGCTTTATTGCTGCTGTGCAGGATCCTTAGCTGGTAACAATATGCTTTGGTGAATGAGCTCATTCAGTTGGCAGTAGATTGCAAGCCATTCCTTTGGTCATGCTGCAATGCTTAGAGAGATTCTTCTACCAGTGTGAAATTTAAAAATTAGCAATACTCCGTTGGCTGTAAAAGGGAAGAAAGCATAAATGAATTTTGTTGCTTACTTGTTACTTACTTTAGTGGTGCCATAGAGGCTCTGGAACAACACTAAATGTAAGGCTGTGTGGATTTCTACTGTGTTCCTGTTATAAAGTATAACTTCTACACGTTGTGATTTTTCGTGTCAGTAATTTGGTATGAAGAAGCAGGTGTGCAACTTGCCAAATTTTTAGGAAAGGTAGGTGTTGGTCAAAACAACTGCTGGAAAATATAGTGAGAGGACACATGGCTGGAAGCAATTTGGTATTGTGTCAAGTATCTTCTTTATCTTCTTCCTTCATTGGCGATCACTCATAGCCGAGTAAGATTGTCTTCCATAAACACGGTTTTAACAATGAGTCCATAAGTGACTGTGGAGGCCAATTCTGGATCCGCACGTCCTTCCACAGTGGGGACATTGGTTTCCGGGCGGGATTTGATCACGGTGTGGATTTGCCAAGCGTGCCTTCCTCTTAGCACATTTCTCCCTTGTGTCCTGAGTTCGCTCAATGGTATCTTCTGTATATATCAAAGTGAGCTACTATATAAAGAGGAGAACAAAGTTTTGGTACCTAGGTAGGTGGTCACTGGGTTCATTGTGTGTTTTGCTTGAGTATTGGCCCTAACCTGAAAGACTAAGGGAAGGGAAGCGATGCTTGCATAAAGGCTAGGTTGCAAGAGAGTTCAGTATGTGAATCTATATAACATGTTTATTGCTTATGAAAAATTTGAGCTTAGGTAAGGGCTTTCCATTTTATTTTATTTTTAAAATGAGGTGCATGAGTGAATTCGTAAGTGTCATTAAGCTTCTGTAAGACTGAAAGGGTTTGAATGGGGTGTTTTTTGTTTTGTTTTTTGGTCCCAGAACTTTATTCAGAGGAGAGAGCTGCTTCTGGTTACCATGGAAACATATTTTTGGCAGAAAGCAGGAGGCCTTCAGGCAGGACTTCTCCCTGGATTTATTTCAGATAATTTCTAAACCACTTCAAGATAGGATCTCAGAGCGCCTTATGACAAGAAACACAACATAACAGCGGGAGTGTCTCAGTGAGAACAGTATGGTAAAACACTTCATTAAAACATCATCAGCTTAATTCAGGGGCAGTGAAAACTGGCAGCACCTGCCAGGAGATGCCTGGGCAAAGAGACATGCGGTTTGACTTCACCCCCTGAAGCACACTCCCTTGTCTGTTGAGGCAGACAGATGCCACCAACAACACAGTGCTAATGTTCCTATTTTCTTGATATAAGACTGCCACAAAATATTGCAGTGGGGAGTGCTTCTTCAGCTTGGTATAGCAGCAGTCACTTCATTCTATTCCTGCTCCACAGTTCCCCAGTTTCCGTTTATTTCTTTTCATTCTGCACCACACCAGAACCTTCTATATTCACTAAGCATGCTCAGCCTTAACTTGGCTGCCTCAGTTCTCCCTGCACCCTGCATCATACCAGAGGTTTTTGCACATGAGGTGCACCTACTTCTACTACATCAAACCTTTTATAGGCAGCTCTCGCTTCCATCCATAACCATCCCTGGTGACATTTACAAATCTGGCAATAAAGAGGTTGCCTCTCACAGAGCAAGAATTTCCAGGACCCTTGGCAAACTACAGTTCCCAGGAATATTTTTATTTGGGGGGGGGAGGGCATATGCTTTAAATGTATGGTGTGGATCTGACCTTGGAATGACATTTTACATGTCATACCAGAACGTTGTGCAAGAAAAGTGAAACTAAACTCAAACTCAAAACACGTTCTTTTGCAAGAGGTCACACAGGCGGAAGCACAGAGCTGCTATAGAACCTACCTATTATAACATTACACAAACGCGTCTGCAGACTCTTGCGTAAGTGTTTGCGGAACAATGCTAGAGGCAATTTCCCTACCGTTCATGGGGGGGGGGGAGTTGCATTCAACCTTTGATAGATATGTCTTGTCTCTCGAATCTATTGCCACTTTCGCTACAAGAGACAGCTTAAGGCCGTGTCATGGTTGTACACCTGGGATGAAACCATTTTAGCCTTTTAATGCCCCATTTCCAGTTTTAATATTAGATCAGAGAATGTTGCAATGTGATTGATAAATGTCCACTTATATTGTGAATTCTCATTAAGTCTAAATTGAAGTATCTTTCATTGTAGCAAAATCATTCTGTCTCATGCACAAGCTATAAAAATGAGCTCAATAAACCTTAAAAAAAATTCTCCTTTGAAATGAATATAGTAAGTTGACTCCAGCAATTTTACCAGCTCCCATATACCTTGACAAATGAGTATAGAAAACAGTGAAGCCATTTCCGGACTGCAGTTTATCATCTATCTCATCGGAGGCAGGATTTCCTAGCATTCATCACCAGTTGAATATGTAAACATCACTCGATAGTGGGGGGTTTAAAATGTTACATGCTGATAAAGTTATGATGGTAGACATTTTGCCTTTCTTCATTCTCCTTGCACAAAGACTTGTGTGCATTGTGCTAGTTATGACAGTCCTCTTCATACGTTAGGATAACACCTATATGAGCATGTTAACTTGAGGATGGTGCCAATGGGAGGCTATTATTATTATTATATAACTTAAATAATATAGCCCTTGTTCTTTTGATCTCGTCTAATTAACTAGCACAGCTGTTGCTGAGAGCCAGTGTGGTGTAGTGGTTAAGAGCGGTAGACTCGTTATCTGGGGAACCGGGTTCGCATCTCCGCTCCTCCACATGCAGCTGCTGGGTGACCTTGGGCTAGTCACACTTCTCTGAAGTCTCTCAGCCTCACTCACCTCACAGAGTGTTTGTTATGGGGGAGGAAAGGAAAGGAGAATGTTAGCCGCTTTGAGACTCCTTAGGGTAGTGATAAAGCGGGATATCAAATCCAAACTCTTCTTCTTCTTCTTCTTCAAATGGCAAGCCATGAAATAACATTTATTAAACAAATCAAAGATCTGGTTCATGTTATCTTCTGTGGCTACTTCTTTCCTTTCCTCAGAGTCTCCTAAATCCATTTTCACTCGTGCTGCTTTGATGTGGTGCATTAATGTTTGTGTTTTGTTCGGTGGGTGATGGCAGCTTTAACATTTTGATGCAAAAAGCAGTAGTGTAGTGGAAAATTCTGAAGTGCAGCCATGTTGGTGACAATGCATAGCCATGTCCCCAAAGCTATGCCAATTCTAGGATTATAGAACAAAAATGAACTTCTGACCATTGCAAACATTATAGCTTCTAAAGCAACCCCGCTTTTTTCGTGCTGTGATCTCCACTTTAACATCTAGCCTGATGAAGAGTTCTGGTGGATTCCAAAGCTTGCACACTATTCTTGTGACATTTGTGTTTATCATATTAAAGTGGTTTTGGAGTTTTGCAAAATAAAAGTGGTACTTTAAACCATAGTTTTTGCTGTGCATGGCTAATATATATATATATATATATATATATATATATATATATATATATATATATATATATATACTTCTGCTTGGCCATATAACTCTGGTCCTAAAGGATCTTCACTGGCTCCCAGTACATTTCCAAGCACAATTCAAAGTGTTGGTGCTGAACTTTAAAGCCCTAAACTGCCTCAGCCCAGTATACTTGAAGGAGCATCTCCACCCCCATCGCTCAGCCCAGACACTGAGGTCCTCCTCCTAGGGTCTTCTGCTGGTTCCCTCACTGCGAGAAGCGAAGTTACAGGGAACCAGGCAGAGGGCCTTCTCGGCAGTGGCGCCTGCCCTGTGGAATGCCCTCCCTTCAGATGTCAAGAAGATACAGAATTGCACAACTTTTAGAAGACATCTGAAGGCAGTCCTGTATCGGGAGGTTTTTAACACATGATGTTTTTATTATGTTTTTAGATATGCTGTAAGCCACCCAGATTGGCTGGGGGAACCCAGCCAGATGGGCGTGGTATAAATAATAAAATGTATTATTATTAGCTGACTACTTTCATTGAAGAGGTCTTTGAGCTGCATCACTGAAAAAACAGTTCTGAAGCAGCACTTTTAATCAAGGTGGTAATTTCTGGTCATTGAGCAGGTAACAGAAGCAACATTAATCTCCCTGTGTGTGTGTGTGTGTGTGTGAGAGAGAGAGAGAGAGAGAGAGAGAGAACCCCTAACACTCCTCCACAAACAGGAACATGGAAACTGCTGAACAAACTAGGAAGCACCAGTCAGAAAAAGTAGCCAAGCCCATGTATCAGGATGCCAAACCCAGGTGTGGTCAGGAAGACTCAGCTGACCTGTGCTTGCTGTACGGGAAATCTTGGGCAATGACATCAGTTAGTAATGAAGGGCAAAAAATGAAGCTGGTGCAATCGACGACCGTGGGTGCTAATTGTATCTATTACCTGGCCTCTCTGCCGTAACAGAAAGGCTTTGTTTTTTTTAAATGATACGTTTAAAATACATGGTAGAGGCTTGAGGGCAGGGTGTGTGGTGGGTTGGGAAGGTAAATGCAGGCACATTAAGGCATAAGGTAGATTTCTGTGTCTGGCAGAGAGCTTTTCAGTTGGCTATGTCCTGGCAGCCTCTCTGCTGAGCACTGTGTTCTTGGAAGTTGGATGCATCACATGGTTCCGTCTGGAACAAGTGCCCTGTGAAATGAGGCATCATCTGAGATGAGGAAGGATGAATGTGAAATCCAATGACTCTGGGCAGAACCCCACCCCTTGCTTGGAAAACGGCAAATGCTTTGGGGAAACAGCTTTGTGCACCAGCAAAGGTTAAATGGATGCGGAAAGTTTGGTGCTAGACCTTAATTGTGCTTGCGTTCCATATTGATCTTGCAATATATTAAGTCTTTCAAGACCTCCAGGTGTGTGTGACTGTGTGCTGTGTGGATGTAGGTGTGTGTGTTTAAAAACAAATCAGACTTGGAACTATAACTGTCACTTCCCTACTTAGAATCATAGAGTTGGAAGAGACCACAAGGGCCATCCAGTCCAACCCCCTGCCAAGCAGGAAACACCATCAAAGCATTCCTGACAGATGGCTGTCAAGCCTCTGCTTAAAGACCTCCAAAGAAGGAGACTCCACCACACTCCTTGGTAGCAAATTCCACTGCCGAACAGCTCTCACTGTCAGGAAGTTCTTCATAATGTTTAGGTGGAATCTTCTTTTACTTCTTGTGTAAAAGAATCAATTTGTTTTCATTTACTTGCATGGCTGCCAACCTACTTCTTAAAGAGCTCCTGCACCTTCTAAACCAGTGGTTCCAAACCTTTTTTTGTCCATACCCCACCTAAGCACCCCTAAAATCCTGATCCCCCCTCCCTGACGTATACCAGTAATTCTTATTATTCAAAAAGTGAACTCCTGTTCACGTGGAGGAAGCCTAAAAGGCCACTCACTGTTAATAACTCATTCTCAAATTGCCCCCCTGTGGGGTGTGTGCCCCACATTAGGAACCATGGTTCTAAACTATGATGTATTATTTATTGCATTTATATCCCTCATTTTTCTCCAAGGAGCTCAAAGTGGTATACATGGTTTCCCCCTCGTCATTTACAGGTAATCCCCACAACAACCCTGTGAGGTAGGTTAGATGAGATGCAGTGAGTGGCCTAAAATCACCCAATGAGTTTCATGGCTGAGTGGGGATTTGAACCTTGGTCTCCTGGGTCCTAGTCTGACCCTAGCCACTACATCACACTGGCTGTCTAAATATGTGTGTGATAACCCACCAAGTGGTTTTGCTTTTTCCCCATTGCTGCATCTTCATGCCAGGAAAATTTATGCCACTTCCATACACACACCCATTCCACAGCTGTTTAAAGGCACAGAAGTCCTGTAAGGTAGGGAAGGAAAGTTGCCAGTTGTCTGTGAGGGAGAGAAGGAAAATTTAACTGCTTCCTGGAGTTGAGCTGGCCACAATTAAATTGTTAGTATTTAATGTGTCACAAGGCTCTTTGTTTCTGTGCTGTGACCATTGTCCTCTTGCTGGTCAAGCTTAATCATCAGTGAGAGAGGGTTAATGGTTCTGTTGAGTCTTGGTTTGCAAAACTGGACCCTGTGATCCCATATTAATGTACTGGGATTCAAAGCACCAGTATTAACTATTCCAATATACATTACAGTTCAGTACACTTTAGAACTGGCAGTCTGCCTTGCGATCTTGAAGGCGTCCTGGTGTTGGATTTTTCCTCAGGATTTTCTCAGTTCCATTAGATCATAGGATTAACAGCATCCATTCCTCAGAAGCTTTATGGCATACAATGATCTACAAGCACTGTGTCACACAGATAAAGCTCAGGCGTTGTTTTTTTCTCCCCTCTTCCCACTCCCCACAAAGCTGGGAGGAATTTGGAAAATTTAGGATATGCCCTTCTTCTGAAGGTGATTTACACGTAAACAAAGGATCATGAAGGGTTCCTTGGCATTTCTGCAAGAGATGTGGTAACTGGGAGTACTATAAAGATGGAAGTGGACATAATTGGATTTTATAACCAGTTATTAACTTATGCATAGCAAAATATTCTAGAGCCCAAACTGAGGAAACTTAGTGTAGCCATCTTGCTGAAGCTAATCAGGTCTTGATCTGATCAGTGCCTACATAGAAGACACATGTGTTCCATGATGAAAGAAAGGCAGGAATATCTGTCTATAGAAAATTATGGGTTGTATCCAACTGTGACTGCTTTCTCTGACCCAGAAAAAGCTTCTATGTCCAGAAAGAGAGGGGAGCCCCCCAGTGCACTCTTCCAAAGGGTCCCCCAAGTTTCTGGAGTACATTTTGGGAGGCATGATGTGGGGAGTTGCAGAGGCAATGGGAATTGATGGAAATTGCTCCATCATCCCCCTACCTCCTTCGTGGCAGTTTTTTGCTGAAGCAACTATCCTTTTGTGCATAGGCAGACCTAATTGGTACCCCCCCTCCAATGTGTCTATAACAGGCATAGGCAAGCACGCCCCTCCAGATGTTTTGGGACTACAATTCCCATCATCCCTGACCACTGGTCCTGTTAGCTAGGGATGATGGGAGTTGTAGTCCCAAAACATCTGGAGGGCCAAGCTTGCCTATGCCTCGTCTATACATTTACCATGCCACTTTTTCCTGTATTGTAGACTCTTATCTATGTGTATCTGATACAACCTATTCAGAAACTAAAAGTTGTTTCCTCCCCATTGCGCAATTCTTCTGCTGTGATAGCTGTAAAATTTCCATCTCTTTAGTTTAGTTCATTATCAGCATTCTGTTGTGTAACTCAACCCAGGACCAAAAGTTAGACTCTGTAAATCACATGCCCTCAGTATTTGTGGCTTACAAAATAGGCCTTGTGAGAAACTGATAGTGCTGCCTCACAGTTAAACAGGTGGGTTACAGATCAGCAATGCTGGCCCGATTGCTTTGCATTCAATGTGAACTTTGCATCAAGGTGATGAGCCCTTTATAGCCCATGCTTCTATTGGAATGATAGCATTTGTGTTTCTGTTACTGTGGAAGTCTGTAGGCTTTTGAATTGTATTCCGTTATAGATTTGTTGCTAGTTGTTGCGGTCCTTATACTGTGTGTACAGTGAGGGGCACATTTGGGTATCTTGCTGCAGCTGTTTATGCCCTTTATTCTGAGGGTATTGTGAAAGATTCTGTATACCTTTGCTTGTAACTGTTCTGTGAAAAGCAACCAAAAAAATACCGGTAGTTGGTTGGCATATGTCTGTACGGGAGACAGTGGGGGAATGCGCCTTTGGGAGTGAAGTCAAACTGTTGCAAGGTTGTAGCGCCTGCTGTAGCTGTAGAGACTAATGCAGGAGAGACATGTTTTGTTGCAGCTGGGGCAGATGTGGGGGAAGTATATAATGGAACTAAAGTGACATATAATCTGGAGCTAATGGCCATGTTTGCACGCCATGTTAAACCAGATTAGTGCAAAGTGAAGGAGGTGTAGGAAACCTTAGGCTCATGCCTTCCCTTTCTGTACTCCTGCACAGGTTCAAGTAGGCTTGTTTTCAAACTAACCATAGGTATTCGCAACATTTTGTCATTTTGGACTAAACAATGGCCCGTGGTTAAGCAGAAGCAAAGCCTTCCAAATTCTTCTGCATGGAAGAAAAGAAAAGGGAGGACACACAAGAGCCATACTGGATCAAGCCCCAGGCCTATCTGTCTGTTCCCCCAGTGGTTAACCAGTTGCCTGTGTAAAGCCTGCAAGCAGGATAGTGGCACCCACCCCACTTGTGATTCCTAGCATCCGGTATACAGAGGTGCACTTGCCTCTGTCAGTGGAGGTAGAGCATAGCCACCTTGTGTGGTTTAGTGCAGCCTTTCTCAACTTGATGCCCTCCAGTTGTTGTCCTATTATAGCTCCCATCTTACCTGGCCATGCGTCATCCAGTGGAAGTTGTAGTCCCAACAGCATGAAGTGCTGGCTTTATTCTTTAACTTCCATTCTGTCCATTCGTGCCAGAGGCAAAAGCAATAATGGATCTAAAATAAATCTGCAGTGTTGCTCAGTTGACTTAAAACACTGATTGTGTTTGACTGTAACTTAAGTGTAAAGGGTGGGGGGGGGTGTCTCTTGGAAATCTCTCCAGGCCTTCAAAATTTTCCTGTGCTCTTTAACCAGCCCCTGCGTGTTGATCATCATCTCGCACTACATGGGAATTGCTTACAATATTATCAGCAAACATTCTAAGGGGTGGGAGGTAGGGAGGTTGCTATCCCTTCCTTTGTGTTAATCATTCCCTACCGATAACCTGTGGCATTGGTGACAGGTTCCTGTTTGCATTGGAAGTGATGGTGCTGAGACACAAGGTTGCTAAGAGCTGTCAGATGACACTTGCTCACATGAGCCCATTAGGAGGGTGTTGCAGCCAGTTTTAAAACAAGTTTGCAACTAGGGAGTCAGTGAGAAAGCAACCTCTCTCTATATATCCAAGGCCATCTGCTTAGGTCTTGTGATCAAATAATTGCTAGCTACAGAAGCATACCAGGAAGCAAGATAGTCATAGCTCTTACTAGCTACTGCATCTGACAGCGAATTGGTTGGATTACTAGGATATACAAGTTGTGCTTATTTCTTTTTTGAAATTAAATTATGTAGTGCATTGTGAGCCTTTGGAATAGAGAATATTTACAGGCATGATGCAGCAAGGACTACTCCTTTAAAGAAAGAAGACGACAACAAAGAAGAAGAAGAAGAAAACCCAAATGAATGCTATTCAATTCTTCGTTGAAGTTTCCCCCCACTGAGAAAGTTTATAACCAATAGATACTGAACTGTAATGAAGGACCCTAGGTAGATCACACTTCAGTACACACTGGCTACTTCAAAGAAGTGATGAATGTGTGTTTGTGTAGAAGAGAGAGGGAATACCTGTGAGCTCAACATGTGTGGAGGCCCGCCAAAGACATCGAACAGCGCAGGGGACCAGACTGAAAAAGGAAGAGAGATTCGTGGTTCCTCTACCACATTGGAGAACAGCTTTTCAAAGGCAAGGTTGAATAAGGCTAAGAAACCTCTTGTGGTGGAAAAGAGTTCCAATTATTCAAAGGGAGTATCTGGAAAGCTATCAAAAAGGTAGGAAAGCTTAATTCAAAAATTGCATTTGAGTGGGTTAGCACTTTGAGACTATGCGTTCTAACTTGCATAGCAGGAGAAAAGTAAGACTAATCCTAAAAAGGGGCACCACCATTTCAGCCAATTAACCTTTCTTCCAGGGAATCACTTGACAGTTATCCTTAATATCTTAACTATATTGCACATTGGATGCTAACAAATTATTGTGTAGGTTAGTTGGAATTAACTTGCTGACAGATGGAAGTGTTTGACTGAAATGTTGTGCCTGCGTTGGTTGTGTATATTAAGATAAGGAGAGTGAAAAAGGATTCTCCATGAGCTACAGATATGGTTTACCAATAAAGTGCTAGCAATAAGTGAAATTCTTTAAAGTTTACATTTGGAATAGGTTCCTCAAAAGGCAATGTAAAACAGATTGATTTTACACACATGCTACCTTCAGCACTTCATCATTTAACAAAATTAATGTACCGCTTGCTTGTCAATCGAACCTCTAAGTGATTTACAAAAAAAAAGCAAGCCTGAAAATAAAGAAGAAATTTTAAAAATAAAAAACTTTACAATAAGTGGGAAAAGATTAAAATGTTTGTCTAAATAAAATGTTTTCAGCAGGTGCCAATAGGAGTGCAGTGAAGATGTGAGATAGTTCAGAAGAGTAGGTGTTTCCATGCTAAAATATACATTTTCTTTCAAGTGTGGAATGGATATTCCATGGCACCTATAAAGTGGCAATGAAGCAATTAGGGTGGGCATATGTGGGTAACTCCAGAAACCTAGTTCGATTTGTCTTTTGAACCTCTGAAGTTGAAGTTCTCCATGAAGGCAGGTTGTATATATTCAGCTAGGTAGACAAGCAACCTGGAAAAAGAGGCAAATTTCCACTTTCCTGTAGTAATACATATTGCAGTACAAACCCACAATAATGTTCAGAAACTGAAATGCCCAGGAAGGGAGGGGGCAGGTTGGTGTTAGAAGTGTGTTCAGTGGCTACCACATGTAGATTATTTTGCCAGCCAAGAACAGTGTTTGGTGATCTTTCCTTAGCACAGAGCTGGATGTCTTGCAGATACTGAGCTATGTATTGTATAATATTGAAAGAAACAGATTTTGACTTCTCTCTTATTGTTAAAATCTGTTGGCAGAATCAAGGAATTCAGCCACCTGTGAGATTCTAAGCCAGGGATGCGAGAGTCTGTAGCACACCTGGATGTTGCTGGACTACAACTCCCATCATCCCTGACTGGAATCATCATGTTGACTGGAACTGATGGAGTCCAGCAGCAACATCTGGAGAAGCTGCTGGTTTCCCACCCATTTTAGGCCATTGACAAAGAGGAATGTATATGCCGGTACTCATTGCTCACCGCTTGTAATATGCACAAATGTTTGAGGATTGCTAGCCTATAGAAAGCAAAAAGTTTAATAAACATGACTTTAAATGTTTTCCTTCTGGCTAAGGAAAGGTACCCATTTCCCCCCTACTCAAAGATATGGCATATCTTAAAAAAATTTTTTTAAATCCTACTTTTTAAAGCGCTTTTGGGAGAGAACCAAAACTGTTGCATGCACAGGATAAATTAACATTGTCTAATACCCTGTAGGTGTGGTCTAGTTGGGTCAGGGCTGTACTGAATTGAAACTATGATACATAAGGGAAGCCTCTGGTAGAAAACGCATATCTCTATGTCACAACGGCAAAGGACTTCACTGTAGCATCTCTTTCAAATATTTCCATGTGCTCTAAAGTCTTGTACATTTCAAACGTTCAGGGTGGCTGTGCCATTTGATTAAAGGTACAGTACTGGCAAACAGATCCAATTTCTGCTTTCACTGGAAACTTAAAAGAGCACATTTGAACCCAAAAAATAATCAACAATTCTTCCTAAAAATGCATAACAAGGAATATGCAAGTTGGTCTTGCCTGTTAAGATGGTAAACTACGTTTAGAAGTCGCATCTACTTATTTCTTACCTATTTGAGTTCATTAGAGCTCTTTGTTTCTAATACCAGGTAAGATAAAGTTAATAGTATTGGTCAGATTTCAGGTTGCTTGATATGCATATAATGTGAGAGCCCTCCTGTTGGTTTTTTTTAACTGTATGAACAAGTCATTAAGAGCTGAACTGTATGTCATAGATTTGCATGAAAATGGTGGATAGTGGGGAAACTGGTAATTGGCATCTATGATAGAAGAGACAGCTATGACTCTTCCACATGGGTAGGCAAACTAAGGCCCGGGGGCCGGGGCCAGCCCAATCACCTTCTAAATCCAGCCCACGGATGGTCTGGGAATCAGTGTGTTTTTACATGGGTAGAATGTGTCCTTTTATTTAAAATGCATCTCTGGGTTATTTGTGGGGCATAGGAATTCATTCATTTTTTCTCTTCAAAATATAGTCCGCCCCCCCCCCCCACAAGGTCTGAGGGACAGGGGACTGGCCCCCTGCTGAAAAACTTTGCTGACCCCTGCTCTTCCGTTCATGCCAGAAAATCATATGTAACAATTTCTTTATGCCATAATAGGAAAGAAATGGTAATACGCATCTACTCTTGCTATCCTAACCCCAAACACACAAGGAAGCATTTGTCAGAAGGGAAAGAGAATGTTCTACCTATAAACCTGGGGTAGCCAGATGTCAAGTATTTTCTTCCTGCCTGTGGGCTGGACTTGGTGAATGTCCAGTATCCTCTCTGATTGGATGCTGATGCTTTGCTCCCTGTCCTGAATTCAGCTATTTAAAAAAAAGAGTTTGATTTGTGGCTACACATCTTCCCTGGTAGAATCGGACCTTGGCAGGCTGAACGATGCTTAAGTGATTTTTATATGTGTTCAGGTAGAATTTTAGGGTTTGTTTTTTTTAAAAAAAAAAAAATCCAAGTCTTAAGGGTTACCTAGACAATATTGTTGTGTTTTTTCTTTCTTTCTTCCTTTTAAGGCAACCTGCAATTTCTCTTGAATGGTTTATTAAGGGTCTTAAATTAGAAACCTGGAGTTGAGTAATGAGGTTTGGTATGTCTCGCCACACTGACTGTCCCGGCTAATACTAGGGTTAGGGTTAACTGTGGCTTTCCAGTTAACTCCTGTATATATACTACTGCAGCTGTCCCACATTAATACTGAACATTACATGTAGGCATGTATGTGGAGGTGTATGTGGTATTCCTATAAGTTGGAAAGCAACTTTTTGAAAGCAGGGTTGTTTTTTTAAAGCGCATTTGACCCCACAGGGGGTTTGACTTAACTTTTGAAATCGCTCGTGATGTAAATATCCAACTGTTCCGCTACCTTTTCAGTGTGAATTTATGAGGAACATTTGTGGCTTTGACATTCACAAGACCACACCATGGAAAAAAGTCTCCTGAATAAATGGCTTTTTATCTTCATTTCTTCTTGTATTTACAATTCGCAGCTGGTCCTCTTCAGGGTTTGACCTAAATGGAATCCGCTTGATAGTCTATCAAGATTGTGAGAGGCGGGGCAGACAGGTCTTGTTTGACTCCACAGCAGTCCACAAGATTGATGAGACAACAGTTCAGGTATGGGTTTGCTGTTTCCTCCTTTTATCCAGGCATAAAAATAAAATAAGAAAATGACCACAATTTTTTAAAATTACAATTATCATAATATTTATTTATATCCCACCTTTACTTAAGGCTTAAAAATACAAACATCACCATTCTTTTCTTTTTGTTTACGTCTCAGTGGAAAACTAGCCTCTTGCCTGCCTGAGATCTTTCCTTCTTCCTGCTACCCCACTCTTTTGCCTCTAGGTGTAGTCTTGGTTGTCTACACAGGTCTATATGCAAACTCTGGCTGCAAACATGCAGTGTATTTAACGCATATGGTTTTGCCCCCCCCCCCTCTGAATCATGGGAACTGTAGTTTTTCCTCCCACTGAGCTGCATGTTTAACAAACTACAGTTTCCAGGATTCTCTGTGGGGGAAGTCGTGTGCTTTAAACATATGGTTTGCAATGCAGCTGGCTCTGTGATGTTGTCTTGGAATAAAAGCTCATTTTGAATACAGTTTACACACAAGGTTCAGCTTTGGCTGATAGATGTAAATTACTTCTGTCCATTCCAGCCGTGGGTTTCCATTTCACTCCTCGCTTCACTGGGCTTTTTTCTCCTGAACTCTTTAAAAAAGAGACTTCGGAGCAGCAACAAGCAAATGTACAGGTTGAGCCAACTTCCCATTGGGCTTGTTTATCTGGAAGCCTAGGCTGGCTACTTGCATGTAAAAAGCAGAGTTTAATCATGAAGTACAGCTAATGAATTCTGTTCCAGGCTTTTCCTGTGGGTGGCCCTTTTCTCTCCCTACCCCCCCCCCCCGCCTTGTCAGTAGCTTGTGTCAAACACATGACAACCAACAATTTTGCTCTTTCCCTAATGACAGTCACATTGGGGGATTAGATTAACAGCCCTTAACTAAATGTAGTACAAAGCAAAATCTCTTACAAAAGGAATGCAAATACGTGGTTTGAATGTGCAAAAGGCCTGTGTGCTTTATGGGGGCAGATAAGGAGTAGGTGTGAGGCTGGTGAAGAGAAAACCCTGTTCTGCTAATGAGTTTGGGTTTTTATTGACCTTCTAAAACCCCCGATGGCTTGTTGTGCTCCCTCTTACCTCAAGGAGCATGTGGCAATGAGCTCACCTCCCCACTCCCACCCCCTCACAGCCCTGCTAATCAGTGAGTTTAAACTAAAAGAATAAATTAGGTCCCCATCTGCATTATATATTCAAAAGAATATTCTACCACTTTAAACAGCCATGGCTGTCCCTCACAAGAATCCTGGGATGTTTGAGAAGGTTGCTGGGAGTTGCTAAAGGTGAAGGTAAAGGTAAAGGGACTCCTGACCGTTAGGTCCAGTCGCGGACGACTCTGGGGTTGCAGCGCTCATCTCGCTTTACTGGCCGAGGGAGCCGGCGTCTGAGTGCAATGAAAGTGCTTGGTTGTATTGAGGAAAGTGAAACCAGAAAACATATACTGCAGCCTTTGGCTGCCTGGTGCCCTACAGATGTTGGGACTACAACTCCCATCCGCCTCAACACACCTCTGGCTGGGGATGATGTCATTTGGGAGTGCAACAACATCTGGAAAGCACCCAATTAGCAGATCAGGAAAACAGCCATGAGCAGGATTAAAAGTGCAAGTGGGTCCATTTTAGCATGGAGACAATGTTTCCTGAACTGAAATTCCCCAGGGTTGCTTAGAAATTATGGGGATTCTGTATTACCATGAATTAATATATTTCCTCCTATAGGATGCTTCTGGGAAGACTTGGGGCAAGGGCTGCCAAACAGCTGGTGGCGCCAGTGCAGCTTCTCCCAGTAGTTCTTCAGTGGACAGTAGGCAGAGTGTCAATGAAGACATTCCTAAATATCAGGTAACCTAAACATGAGAACTGGCATCTTTACATACCCCCAAGTCAACCGAATTGAAAACCAGATTTGTCTTACGTTTTGCCACATATGTGTTAAGGAATAGCTTTCCATTTGGCCTGGAGGGATAAATCCTCACCATCTATTTAGTAATGATTTGAGGGCCTTAGTGATCTTGCTACATTCGAAAGTACTTTCTGTAAACACCAATTTTGGATACTTAAAAAGGCATTTGGATGGCATGTATCCATTTGTATGTATAAATTAAGATGGGTGTATTGATGCTTACTCTCTTCTTTATTTTCCTCTCTTTTTTAATACATTTGCATTTTTTAAAAAGCAGTTAAAAAGAATAGCTGTACAAGTTGCACTGCACTGAAAATGGCTAAATTCTCACTACAGCTGCTTTCTGCTTAGTACATTTTAATTCTGCATCTCCCCATGTTTGTTGTACACCAGCTTCTTTAAACTAAAAATGGTATGGATTTGATGTGAATGATGAAATAGACATGCAAAAGAAAATCAATGGGGGGGGCGAGTAAAAATAAATAAATGAAATTAAGTATATTATATTGGTGCTTTAAAATCCCAAACATGTATATCTTTTTTTGTTTCAATAGACCTTCTTTTGCTCCATGATCTCATACATATCCTTTCAGAGGGGTGTTAAATTGGGGCAGCTAAAAATGTATTCAAAATCAGATTGTAATATGATGTCCCCCATTTCCACTCTGCATGCTTTTAGTAGTGGCTGTGCAGAATCGGTAGAACTTTGATAATTCAGTAATGCTATGCCTGTTGTGTTTTCACTTGCTTGTGTTAATACTTCATTGGGACTCAATGTACTACAACGGTACAACTCAAAAGCTGCTTGGTTTAGAAGCAGCATATGGCAAAGTTTGCGAAAGCAACTGTTTTTCCTTCCTTACTTCTAGTACACAAGGCCAGCTTCTGATGTCAACATGCTGGGAGAGATGATGTTTGGTTCAGTAGCAATGAGTTACAAAGGCTCTACACTGAAAATCCACTACATACGGTGAGCTAATGCCTCCAGTTCCTTCTTGTTGTCATGGAGTTGTTACTGGAACAGCTGAATTATTAGTTTTATTGTTTATCCTTTCAGCTCTCCTCCGCAGCTTATGATGAGTAAAGTTTTCTCTGCCAGAGTAGGCAGCTTCTGTGGAAGTGCAAATAGGTGAGACCATCTTCCTCCTTCGCTTTTACTGTTTTCAGATTCAGATTTTCAAGGGGGAGGGGCAGTTCTCACTCAACTCAGTATTTTTATTTTTTGAAAAACCCTGCCTTGGTAATCATAAACTAACAGTGCAACGCCGTAAATGATTTTTGTGTGGTTGAGGCGCAGATGTCAAGTCCTATGAGAATCAACAGTAAACTTAGGGGGGTTGGCTTCAGAATTCATAATAAGCAGCTAGAAGTGGCTATGTAAAGATAACTAAGTCTTAAAAATGGAGGGATTCACCATTTGGTGTAGAGGAAAAAGAAGCTCCTGCGCACATGGTCATCATGTCAAGTTGTGGTGGTGTTACTTAGAGTTGTAGCTGACAAGAGCCTTCTGTCAGTGCAAAGATTTACACTTGGGCAGTGGACTTTCCTTTCCTCACTTCTTACTCCCACAAATCTGCTCTGCAGGGTTGGAGGACCCCCCCAACAGATTTAGAGGGTGAGTGGGGACAGAGGAGAGCAGGGGAAAGTTACGTTGTGCAAACCCAAATCCTTACGTTGCTGGAGTGAATTACTTAGTGCTACTTGGGATGCAACCTATAGATCCTGACTTTTTTCCTATTGCAGTGCTGCCTGCTGTGTGTGGGTGAAATCGATGCTATCTTACATAAGTTTAGAAATCTCTTTGTGATCATGGATAGCCAGTTGCAGGGGTACAGGGAGGGCAGCATGGGGAGGAAGTGCTCAGTGGCAACTTAATCCATCTTTCTTGGATGGATGTTTCTTTTACAGCTTGCAAGGTAGCTTTGAATACATGAATCAAGAACCCAGTTTAGCAAGACTGAACTCTAATCCAAATAGTTTGGGCCCCTGCCACAGTGGAAGTAACCTAGGTAAGTACATTCAGCAGTTTCATTATTTGTGTGCGCGTTTGTGCGGACCACAAGTTCTCGTTCGTGGTCTGTTACATTTCCATGTAATCTGATTTTGTTTTGTTTTGTATGTTTCTCGTGTTGCTGCCATCTAGGTGTATTGCAGCTGTGTAGCAACAAACTGCTGCATGGTGTGGCTGAAGGGGGGCCTCTCCGGCTCACCCGGAGTGCTTCCTTCTTTGCAGGTTTGTGTGCAGCGTCGAGCACGGGGTGGTGCGCCCGTACATGCCCCTCTAGCTAGCTCCTGGTGGAAATCTCTTGGCATGGGATCAATAACTCCTCTCCACAAATGGACTGGGCTGAGGTGGTGATTGTGGTAGCTGTAAAATGTCCAATAAGAGATCATCTAAAGCAGCTGTGGGGAACCTGTGGCCGTCCCGATGTTGTGGGAGTCCAACTCACCCAGTGTGGCCAGTGGTCAGGGATCAGGACCATCTGACTTGGTGGGGGTGGAGCCAGGGCAATAGCCTCCCTGCAGTGGAGGGGGACAGACAGTGGTGAGGGTGGGAGAGCCGAATTGGTTTTGCTGGGGTATCCACAGCACACCGTCCTTTGCCAACCCTAGTAAGCAGCAGTGACACAGCTGCTGGGAGGCTGCGGCTCTGCGCCACTGGCTGAGCAGTACAGTCGGAACACAGGAGGCGATTGTTCCTTCTAGCTCAGTATTGTCAACACTGACTGACAGCAGCTCTCCGGGGCTTTGAGCAGAAGCCTTACCTAGAGATGTTGAGGATTGCACCCGATAGCTTTTGCATGCAAAGCAGATGGCTCTACCACTGAGCCATGGCTTTTGGCCAACATTCGGAGGGGCTGCAAGTTCCTCACTCTGTCCATGTAGCATCCTCAGTAATGTGTTTCCCTGCTGGTAGCACTTCATAGCGCCATATTTATTCCCAGATGACAGAGCCCTTCCAGTTTTGAGAGGAGTTGTTTTTTCCAAGTTAATAATTTGCTGGTGTGTTCTGTTATTTTTCTCACATGTAATAATGTTGGAGTGGTTTCTCTCTCTTTTTTCTTGATCTTCCCCTGCCCCCACATGCTAAAGTCTCCTAAATGTCACCGAATAAGCACAGTTAATTTTGTAGCAGAAGTGCTGATCTTTTGGAAGAGGGAATCTTAGTTAATCTAAACACGGGTCACAAATTTTGCATGCCCTCTAATCAATCGATCTTTGCTTAATGTTGAGAATTTGTGGAGCTACAACTGCTGTTCAGCCTAGCATTGGGAGCCATCTGAAAACAGATATTTGTCATTTGTGTGTGTTGTCATTTTAAAGCATGTAAGAGTAACAATGGGTTGGATCCAGAGGTTCACTTCTAACCACAGAAGTTGCCTTTAGCTTGTGGATAGTTTGTGTTACTTCCTGCTAGCATTTTACTCAGGGAACTTAAACTAATGCCACAATAAATTCACTGTGTGTGTGTGTGTGTGTGTGTGTGTGTGTTACAACAGAGCAATATAGTAGTTAACATTACATAAGGTAGTCATTTAAAACATAATCACCTATTTTCACTTATATTCTCTTTTCAGAGTTATCAGAGATCAAATTAATTGACAGTATTATACACACACGAACACACACACACGTGTGTGTGTGTCCATGTGTGTGTTGAGTTTAGCAGGACTGTGATGCATCCTCTCTCTTTTTTAATCAACATATACCAGAAGTGGGATCTGTTTTTCCAAGACATTGCCCTTGAAATTGGGATACAAAACAGCTCTAGTCTACGCAGATCTTTTGTCTTGAGAATAAGGAATTCCATACTTGTTGAAACCACCCCTGGCTTAATAGGTGCCATCTAGGCAACATAAGGCTTTAGTCTTACTCAGGCTTTCTTCCCCCAGCCATACTATGCCATGGGGTCCATTCCCTCCCCTCTACCCCATGAGAAGAGAGAGCGGGTAAAATTTTGCAGCCTTGAGCCAGCTGTGGTCATGTACGCTGGAAGGTCCATGTTCTAAACTGCATGGAGAGCATACATAAGAAAAAAACTCCTTGTAGAAGTTCAGCAAGCTATGAAGGAAGGGTGTGGCAGCAGTGATAACTGGCAGTAGGAGCAGAGAGGTCTCCCCCATTCTCTCCTCTTCTGTTAATTGCAGCGAGGGGAATGCCTGAAGGGAGATTTTGTTGTTTTCAAACTGAAAATATGTCCCTTCGTTTCTCAGTGTCTTCAGAAGCATGAAAACTTCTATGGGAACTATAATTATAACACCATGTCATCTATTAGGCAACTGTTTGCACAACAGTGCTAATGGCTATTTTCCTTCCAATCAGTGTTCCAACCTGATAAAACTAACAAACTAGTTGAAGTCGGACTAGGATTTCAGACGAAAGACATACGTCGATAAACTTGCAGGATCAATAGTATGTTTGTTAAAGCAGACTTGACTAATTTTAAGCCTGCAATTGTGTCCTCCTTGCCTCCGGTCCCACATACCCCCTTGTCACTCTTGAGGCATTTTGCTCTGGAGCTTTTGAGAAATATCACTGTTGAATTTAAACTGCTGCTTGTGTGGCCTGGTTTTAAAAGCAGGTGAGAAATAGGATGCCTGTTAAATCTCCTCCGTTTCCTCCCCTTTCAGCTCACAGCACACCTGTTGACATGCCTAGCAGGGGGCAGAATGAAGACAGAGATAGTGGCATCGCTCGATCAGGTATATCACTCCTCTCTGCTGTACCAACCAAACGTGGCAAATAAATTTTAAGTGACATGTGTGCCACCAGTTCCATATTTCATCGCACTTGATATGGCACTCTTATGAACCCTGATACTATGTTTAAAAATGGAAATGTATGTTCAATGGTTTCTTATTCTAGGATTATTTGTAAAAATCAATTTTCTAGTCTCTTTAAGGCCATTACTTCTGAATTATTATCATTATTAATGTTATTTTTATTACCTGCCTCCCCAAACTCATTCTTGGTACTTATTGCCAATTTGACTTTCCCCCTATGTAGTATTGTAAGGTCCTTGGATGGTTGCTCATGAGAAACCAGACAAAACCCCAGCCGTTTCTTTAGTAGTTTTATTGTGCATACTGTGTACAGTGCAGAGCTAAAAAGTTCATGTCTGTATCAACAGTCTTCAGAATCCGGGAGTGGCCCCTTCCGGTTCTGACCCCAACATAAGAGTTTCGATATACGAAATCTCCACCTCCCCTCTTTTCGTTTCACCCCTCTGCATACTTGGGGCAATGGAAATAGCGTGTCTCCCTCTTCACCCGCTGAGCGAGAGGAGTGCAGGGTCTCTCCAACATCCCCAGAGCCTCGGCTCTCCAGCTCCTGAGCTGCCTGCCCCTCCCCATTGGAGACCTCGCTGCTCCCTCCGCAGGACGAGGAGGTGCTACTGGTCAGGTGGGGCTGAGGCTCTCTGTAGCATCCCGAGAGCCCTTCCACCACCCTGCGCTGAGCTGGGGACAGTTCCCTGACAAGTATCTTCATGATTTTCCTGTAGATTGTAAGCTTCTTTAACATTCCAGTTTGTTCTGCACAGTGTCTGGCACTCCGTTTTAGATTTAGACTTATTCCGTTATCTCTCCCTGTCCCCCAGGACTGCCACCTTGCAAAGGGGTGCCTGGAGATGGTCCCATTGGCCCCTCCTGCATGTCTTCATTGCCATTCCTGCAGCATCCCCACCCCAAAATGCATTGGGGCTGAATTTCTGCTGCAGGGAGCCTACCGTATTCAAGTAGGGCTGCCACACAATCTAGAAACCGGGTTGCATGCAACACTGTGTATGCAGAGCTCCAGTTGCACAGTGTGACTTCCCCTTCCTTTCCTCTTCCCACATGTCATTGCTTAGCAGATGTCTGCCGCAGTAGCAGAAAGGCCGTGTCGGAGAAGACCCCTGGAGCGGGGGGAAACATATTGATCTATTTGCTTCTGAATTTGGAAGTGCAATTGCTACAAAGACTTTTTAAGTTTTGCCTACTGGAATGATGGGAGAGCTGTCTGTTCTCTTGCATTGCTACACATCTTTAAGTAAAACCAACTTTTGTTTCCTAAAACGTGTGTCCCTACTGCGGAGGAGTCATTTTCACTCTGTGGTGGGGATTCCGCATTTTCAGTGCTCTTAAGATGAAGCTGTGGGCCTCTCTTTTCCTACCCCACCCCAAGAGAAGATGTCTTTAAAAGACGGGGGGGGCGGGGTGCCAGGGGAAATCGCTATTGAAGGACCATCTTGGGTGATGCTTCTTTCTGCTTTCTTGCCAGCTTCTTTAAGCAGCCTCTTGATGACTCCTTTGCTGTCGTCAAGCTCTTCCAGCAGCTACCACCGACGCTGGATACGAAGTCAAAGAACAAGTTTGGAAAACGGCATTATTCCTAGGTGGTAGGTTTCTAGGGAATATTCCTGGAATAGGATTTTGTAGACTCTGTGGAAAGAGCCAGCATAGCACAGGTGGGCATCTGCTTACAGAATCAGGCATCTCCTTCCTTCTGCACCCTCCCAAAATCTTCTTTAGTGGGCTGGGGGGCATTCTGAAGGAGAGTTGAGGGACTGGAGGGAGAAGAGGAAAAACTGGAGAGAAGTCCAGTTGTGCAAATTGGTTTTAAAATTTATAGACTGTATTTCCCCCCGCCCCCCGGTCTTAAGTGCCTTGGAGATTTGCCACAATTATAAATCATCTGTAAAACTGGTTCAAAAGACTGCAGAGTTAAAAACAACAGCAATTGGATGCCACCACACCAACAAAAAAAGGCCTTTAAAAGCTTGCTTAGCTCAAGTACATGCATAATAAAGCCTGGTGGACTTTGCTGGAGAGGGTGTTTCGCAGTGTAGTTGCTATAGTTTGGTACACCCTGTTTCCAGTGGGAAGTAATCTCCCTGTTAACAGTGGTGGCACCTAAACTAATACATTTGGGGAAGGGAAATTGCATACAATACCTCAGTATTTGTATTTAATTTTTTTTATGAGCCACCTTTCAAAGTTTTAAATTTTTTTCTAAAAAAGGGAAAATGGCAGGAACATAAAAGCCAGTGACAAAGTTACACAAGCCCGGCAAAACAGAAAGTGTTTAGAGCCTGCCTCAGTCTCTGAAGTGAGGGATAAGACAGATTTGGGGGTGGGGGAGGGAATTCAAAAAATGTGGAACTACCACTGATACCTGATACCACCCTACTCTCTTTTAAGCAGGACCTCAGCAGCCAATCTTGGTGCTCAGGCAGGACAATAAGGGTGTAGGCCAGGACTGGAGAACCTGTTGCCCTCTAGGCATAGCTGTCAACTTTCCCCTTTTTTAAAGGGAAATTCCCCTATTCCGAATAGGATTCCTCGCAAGAAAAGGGAAAAGTTGACAGCTATGCCTCTAGGTGTTGTTGGACTCCAACTCCCATCAGACCTAGCCAGCATGGCCAATAGCTGGGGATTGTAGTTGTAGTCCAACATCTGGTGGCTCACAGGTTCCCCATTCTTGGTGTAGGCTTCAGTTAACATGGTCTCAAAATGGTTAAGGACTTTAAAAGTTAAAACCAGCACTCTGTGCATACACACAGCCCTTGTTTTTAAACCCGTTGCTAACATCTGCACTAGGCCATCAAACAAAAACCTCTTGAACACTGTTGATTTTTCTAAATGAGCACATAGCTATGCTATAATTTCCCCACTGCATTTTCTTTTTCAGGTCAACTGAAGAAACTTTCAGCATGGCAGATGAAAGCTGTGGCCTCAATCCTGCAATGGTTCGAAGGAAGAAAATTGCCATCAGTGTCATTTTCACCCTCCCGGAAAAAGAAGAGGCCCAAAGGGAATTCCAGGATTTCTTCTTCTCTCACTTCCCCTTATTTGAATCACACATGAGCAAGCTGAAGAGCGCCATTGAAATGGTAGAGCATGGAACTCATCCATTCAATATTATTATTATTATTATTATTATTATTAACCATCTGGGAGGCAGGCTGGGCTGAGTGATGCCATGTCAGGGGCAGATCTCCAGGGAGTTGGACGGCTGAGCTGGCAATGTACAGCTTCTGCTTGAAATCTCAAGATCTTTTCCATGGCACCAGGCAAGCTCTGAAAGTTACATATCGTTGCAGAGGTAGGCCTGTCTAACCTGACATGGACTTGGCAGATGAGCCTATTGTAGCAAGACAGACAGAAACTTTCTTTGGGAAGAATGAGCACTACAGCACTGATTCCTGTCTCTTTCCCCTGCCCCCAGCAACCATTTTTTTTTTATTTAAATACGTTTTATCTGGTTTTCATGAAATGTTAAAGATGCTTCATGCATAGACCTTCAGGCATATTGCTCCTTGATCTCTCTTATCAGTCTCAAGAAGCCTTCTCTGACTTGAGTCCCCAGATGCTGTTGGACTACAAACCCCATCATCGCCAGCCAGCATGTCCAGTGGTCAGGGATGATGGGAATTGTGGTTCCTACCCTATCTGGAGACACCAAGGATTGAAACTGGGACCTTTTGCGTGCAATGCATATGCTTCACCTCTGAACTAGAGCTGTTCATTAGATTCCAGTGCTTGACTTTTCAAAGTTTTTCAGTAAACCTTTGAAATAATAATAATAACTTTTGCTTTTCTTTTTAAAAAATCCTGTTATGATTGCTTTCTCTCCAAGGCCATGATCACCTGCAGAAAAATAGCAGAAACAAGCCAAAGAGTGCAAGTGTACATCAGCCGTGTCATGGATGCCCTGGGTGAATTCAGGTAAGTTAGTGGTCCATGGAAGGCAAGCAGTAGATTTGTACTTCTCCATAAAGGGCATCCAGGTCACCATTCAGAGCCCAGTTCATTGCAGCTTTGTCCCTGTTGCACTAGTCTTCCTCCATTTCCCAGGTACACATGCCTTCTATACATGGGAGGACTGAGCTTCTTAAAAGATGCGGAATTTGCAGATTGTAGGTATGCAGCCATACACTCTGACAGTAAATAGCAGTGTGCAGGTACAAAGGCACAGATTCACCTTTAACAAACAAACAAAAAAGTTGGCTCTGGTGGTGGAGGAAGTGAGGCGACGTGGTTTTTCTGTTTCTCTACCAAAAAAATAAGCCCAAACTGGTGCCTCTTTAATCACTTCTCCAGCTTTTCCATGGAGAAATAGGGGGAATGCAGCAGTGGTGAGACATCCCAGCATATGGGATTTGCATCTGTTGTGCAATGTCAGTAAAAGTTTGTTTCGAAAACTGCCATTCTTACCTGCGGTGCTCTGCCACCTAAGTTTCAAAAAGAGGGCTGCAGTGACGTGCACATGAAGCAGAATAAGGTGGCAAAGTGAAATACGTCACTATAGGCTTCTTTCGCATCAAACCCTGTATTTAAAAACCTACTGTAGTTCATAAATGCAATGCTCTGTCAGCAGTCTACTTTGCCACCTTGCTCCCACTTCATTCTGCTGTGTGTGTAGTCAAGGTCTACATTTTCAACTCACTTGAGGCTGTCATTTGTGCAAATTAATTGAAGAATGACTTCGGCTGCAGTGCTGTGGGCCCCCAGGAAGGTGTATCTGGGGTCACCGAAGCTCCCTGCAAAGAGAGTGAGAGCTGATGTCCTGCAGAAACCTCTGATGACCAATTATGTAGGAGCTCAATCAGCACAACCACAAAAGGAATGTGCTGGTAGAAGATTAGGAAACTACTTGGAGCCACCGCCTAGCATAGGCAGAAAATGAGGAAAGTTTTAAGAGGAAAAACACCCATGCAAAGAAGTGTGCATGCACACGAAAGCTCATACCAAGAACAAACTTAGTTGGTCTCTAAGGTGCTACTGGAAGGAATTTTTTTTAAAATTGTTTTGTTTTGACCATGCAAAATGGGACAGCCAAGTGCAAGCATGTTCCTCTGGCCTCATTTATTCTCCTGGCATTATTTATCCTTTAACTTTTTGCTTCATCCCAGAGAACAACCTTTCCCAGCTGTAGCCAATACAATTAGAAATTGGGCCATAAATCCTTTCAAATCATGTCCAGGGTATGTTTTACCAGCAATCACAGATAGCTAATTACGAATGTCCATGTCAACCTATTAACCTATGCTGTGATCTATATAAAATGTTGCCTGTTGTGAAATAAGGGGGAGCTATTATCGCGTTTGAAAATAATTAGTATTTGGGTCAGGATTTTACACCTCTGTGGGTTCGGTCACCTGACCATATCTCAATTTATTATTTAGGCACCTGACTGAGGCCATGGCCACGACTGAGAGGGTGGAGAGGGATTATATAAAAGAGGATGTGAATTGTTCGCAACATAAACCAGCCTTCACCAATCTGGCACCCCCTCCAGCTGTTTGGACTAGAATGCTGGGCAGTAATCTGTCCACAGTCGCTGACCCCATATTTTCTGGGCCTACTGCAGCGGCACTTGGGAAGCAGAACTAATAGTTTGGCTTTGTACACTTGAGATCATCATCTTTGTTATGGGATAGAGGCTTTGCATTTTGAACAGCGTATACTGCTTTAGCTAATAGATCTCTCTTTGGGTCATCCCCCTCCTCTCTCTTACAGAATTACAATCTGGAACTTGTATTCAGTTCCAAGGATTGCAGAGCCTGTATGGCTAACCATGATGTCCGGCGCTTCTGAAAAGAATCAGTTGTGCCAACACTTTCTCAAGGAATTCACCATCTTGATAGAACAGACCAGCAAAAACCAGTAAGTCATCGCTGTGACTTGCTTGCTCTGCTCCCCTTCATAGGAACTGTAGGTTCATCACCGTAATTATATTGTTTGTGGCTCTTTTCTCCACAGGTTCTTAGCGGCTCTCTTGACGGCAGTGCTGACCTATCACCTGGCTTGGGTCCCCACAGTGATGCCAATTGACCACCTTCCCATCAGGGCCTCCTCTGAGAAACGTGCCTCTCAGTCTGTGAACATGCTGGCAAAATCTCACCCTTACAATCCGCTCTGGGCACAGCTTGGTCAGTGCAAAACTTTAAAAACAAACCCAAGGGGATCTTTTTTTAATAGGATAAGACTTAATTGCACAGAAATGTCCTTGTGCTCATGCATTTTAAAATCGTTTGTCATATTAGGCTGAGGAATAAATGGAGTGTAATTAGAAAGCTGCTTGATGTATGCTTGCACAGTGGAGACGTTTTTGAAATAGCTCTATTATACTTACCAAAATCGTGCTTTGAACGTGCACGTATTTTATCAACTTTAGTGAACTCTTCATTCAGCATAAAAGCTTGCTCCTTGCAGCCAGATGTTGGTCAGCTCTAAGGGATTCTGTTGCCAGTGGTTGAGATGCTGTTTTTTAAAAAGCATGATGATGCCCTCTAGTGGTTACCGCATAAGCTACAGACTTACTTCTATTGGTACTTGTAATAAAGTGAAGGTGCAAGCAATAGATTTTTTTTATTTTGTTGAGCAGCTTACACTTTAATAGTCTCTAAATCTCGTAGTATGTGTGTGTTTTTAATAGAGCTTCATGTTTTGTGAATTGCTAACACGATTTCTATAACGATAACTGGTTTTGGTTTACTCTCATCTGTTGCAGACCTGTAAAGTATGGGTTGTCATAAATCATTTCATTTTACACATCTGCATTTCTCCTGCGATAGGAAATAAAAATGTAAATTGTACACCATTTAGCTTTTATAGGGGTCACATAATTCGGGTGTTCTTGGCACAGAAATCGTAATTGATTTTTAGCACGGCGAGTAAGATCTGCCTGCTAATGACTTGGGAAAAACCCTTTTTCAAAAAATAACTAATTATGTAGTGCAAATAAAACTTGAGGGCATGATCTAGCCAGTGGTAAGCACTTTTAGGTCCCATTGATTTTCAATGGGAAGTTAACCATGTGTGTTTAATTCCTCCTATTGAAATCAATGAAATGTAAAATAGCTTAACTTGAACTGGATCGTGCCCTTGAGTTTTAATTTGTCTCATAGGCTAGAGCAATGATTATAATCATGTTTGATTCCTTAGTGCCAACTTTCACGGCACATTTTGTAACTAGATGGATCTTTTTTAAAATACAAACAAACCACAAAACAAAACTGGATTGGATTGGACGTGGGCCTGTTGTCTTATGGCCTTCTGGGTTAAAAGGCAGTACGAGTCTCCATTTTTCTTCCTTATGCTTTTTCCAGGTGACTTGTATGGTGCTATAGGCTCACCTGTCAGGATGACGAGGACTGTAATTGTTGGAAAGCGTAAAGATTTGGTTCAACGCATCCTCTACATTCTTACGTATTTCTTACGGTGCTCTGAGCTGCAGGAGAATCATCTGATCCGGAGCGGGCAAGTTGGCAGAGGAGAGCAAGCCCTGAGTGGCGGCAAGATCTCGACAGCTCTAGAAAAGGGAGAAGTTGAGGATTCTGATTATGTAGTAGTCACTGTTAGAAACGAACCTGCTCTCATACCTCCCAGTTTGCCACGGAGACCTGGGAGCGCTGCTGCTGTGGGAGAGAGCTGCTTTGAACCTGCCTGCTTGAAGCGGGAGCATGAAGGAATACATACTGAACAGAGTTCTGAACTGCCCTCTTTCTTGCCCAAAGCTGGCTCCTCCAAAGGACTTGTGGAGGAAGCTAAGAAGGGGGAAACGGTGTCTGGTTCAGAAGGTGTATCTAGGGGGTGTGCAAAATTAGAGGATTCAACAACAGGAATGAAGGACGACAACCAGTGTAACGCAGCAAGACAGCTGTTTTGCAGCAAGAGGGCTAGCCAGAGGGACCCTCATTTGGAAAGAGTTACCTTCCAAATTGGAAGCTCCCCGTCACCCGTATCTGATTTAGAACCCACCCAAAAGGATCTGGATGAAACTGTAGGGATGCCGAGGAGCAAAAGCAAATCTCTGTGTTTCCTGTCAAGTCCGCTGCATGCAACTGCCCAAGTCCAGCAGGAGAAATCTGACTTGTGTCTTAAACCACGTGCTAGGCAGAAAGCTTGTAAAACGCGACTACCAAGTGCACTTCGGTTGTCATGCCATCCACCTGCCCATTCTGAGAGCAAAGTCAAAACGGCAAAGCCAGGAACACTGGGAGAAGCTGAAAGCACACACTGTGAAAACTTGGAAAAGGTTTCTCTTGACTGTGATTCAGGAAGTCCCGCTGACGTGCAAAGATGTGGCCAAGCCGTTACGGAGGATGTCCCCTGTGGGGATGCTGGAAGCAAACACCCTTTCAGAGTGAAAGAGAACATGCCCAGAAATGAGAGCTCTGACAGTGCCCTGGGAGAGAGCGATGATGAAGGTAGCACACATATCCCAGATGGGCAATCTCCGAGCTCTGTCAACAGTAGGACAGAAGAACTTTCCGAAGTAGAACTTGCTTTGCCAAGGTAAATATGTAAATATGACCAACTCTAAAGGTGTGACTCCTCAAGGGTTTGCTGCATTGTTATTTGCACTGGTCTAAGATGGCGCTTGAAAAATCTGAAGAAGGAACCTCTAGCCTGATATTTAGACCAACTTAAACCAAATGTTTTCATTATAAGGTAGTATTGACCCTATGCTGGGAAAGCCGAGACAACCTACTTTTATAGTGCAAATTGGGTTTTTTCCATTATTACTTTGAGGCATAATACTTACATCATAATTTTAAGGTTTTACAATAATAGAGACTGTTATCAATTTAGTTAAAATGGACTAAAAGGCTCAGTTTTTCTCTTTTTACAATATGTGAAAGCAGCAAAGTCTTAGACTAGCATTAGACTTGCCTTCATGGGCAAGTATCTACTTCACATGCTACATTATGCAGCCTTTCAGTCTTTACAAACAGGTGGTTTTTGTGAACTCAGCTACAACAGAGCACAAGCGATCCAATGTAAAAGTTAACATGTACCGTATTTTTCGCTCCATAGGACGCACTGGACCATAGGGCGCACCTCATTTTTAGAGGAGGAAACAAGAAAAAAAAATATTTTTCTGGTTTTCCTCCTCTAAAAGCCCTGTTGCTTTTTTGTTGTTGTTTTTCAGGATCAGCTAAAGGTTTTGCAGCTTTTTTGCAAAGGGAAAAGCCCTGGCTTTTTTGAGGATCAGCTAAAAGTTTTGCAGCTGTTTTTGCAAAGGCAAAAGGCCTTTTTTGAGGATCAGCTAAAAGTTTTGCAGCTTTTTTGCAAAGGGAAAAGCCCTGGGTTTTTTTTTTGGTTTTTTGGTTTTTTTGTTTTTTTTGAGGCTCAGCTAAAGGTTTTGCAGTTTTTTTTGCAAAGGGGGAAAAGCAAAGCTCCTTTTGCAAAGGGGGAAAAGCAAAGAGGAAAAGCCCCATTTTTATGGGGTTTAACTCACATTTCTGAAAAATCTTAAGGAAAGGGAGCCCTTTCTACTGTTTGCAGACAGATAATCTAATCAGCCAGTCACATGTCCTGGGGAAACAAACAACCTCCCTCTGCAGCACATTCAACAAAGGAGGGCGGGGCTGAAAGGGAGCCGGGACTCTTATCTCTCTCCCGATCTCTAGCTGATCAGCTGCTGAGCGGTGTACTTTCAACACTCCCTTTTCTCTTTGTAAAATAAAAAGCACAATCTGCTTTTGGCCCCTGGGCAATTCAGCTCTAGGGACCACCATTCGCTCCATAAGACGCACAGGTATTTCCCCTTACTTTTCAGGAGGAAAAAAGTGCGTCATGGAGCAAAAAATACGGTAACTATCATTTTAACCTATAAAATAGGTGTTTGGCCTAACTGTCAGTTTGGATAACTCATTAGGTGCACATTTATGCGATGTTAAGAGATGATAAGATGAGTGGTTTCAAAATGCTTACATTAGTGTTTAAAGCCCTAAATAATTTGGGCTCCAGATATCTGAAAGATTGCCTCCATTCCTGCTGATCTCCCTGGGTGTTAAGATTAGCAAAGAGAGGTCTCTCTCGGTAGTTCTGCAACCCTCAGAAGTGTGGGGAATGGCAGCCCCTAAAATGTGGACCGCCGTCCCACAGAGATGCATCTAGTATCTTAACGGTATGATAAAGGGGAGGTAAGAAATGTTATAAATAAATGAGGCAATCATCAAATAACCGGATCGTCATGTCAAAGTTCCATAATTGACGCTCCTGCTGGGGAAAATATTTTGTGGTACAGACAAAGTTTGGGAACCATGGTCTGACTGTACCATTCAGAGCTGAGAATGACAGTAACTTTTCCATGGTCATTTTAGATCATGAGCTGTAATCTTGCAAGCAAAGAAGGCAGTGTCATCATTCACATAGCATTACAATCTTCCAATCTTGCTGAAATAACCCCACTTTATTCCAATGCCTTTTCACAAACTGGCCTTAGAAATGGCTGAGTACTAAGCGTGCAACCAATTCCTCTGTTTCAGATCCAACACAATCAGCAATCAAAGCGTAAAGCATTTTGGAAGGTCCCTTCTCGGTGGCTATTGTGCCTCATATATGCCTGACCTGGTGTTGCATGGAATCAGTAACGATGAGCAGCTCAAGCAATGCCTATCAGCTGAGTTGAGTCATGCAGTGAATGTAAGTCTGGACATACTTCTGAGCCTCTTTCTTTCAGCGAGACATAGAAGTGTTGGCAGTAGGAAATGTAAAAGTGGGATAGTTGTAGGTGGATCAGATCTGGCAGTATGCCAAAGTGAAAATGGAAAGTGTGGGTGAGCACCCTAATCTATATTTTCCTTCTATTAATAGAATTCTGATTTAAATTTTGGACCTCACTGTTGCAAGATGCATTAATGACCACTCACTTAAGTGGCCTTTAAATGGGTTAGACCAATTCTACAAATGGCTACTATTCATTACAGCTAAAATAGAACCTGTCTCTCTAGAGGCAGGGTACCAAATGCCCTGAACATGCAGGGGGAGGTTGTAATCATTATGGCCTGTTTTGGGGCTTCTAGAAGTGCACAGCTGACCTCTGATTGGAAACAAATACTGGATTTAGATACACCTTAGTTTGCTACCTGCCGGACCCCTCGTGGAGGAAACACACAAAGAAAGGGTGATCTCAGGGTCTGGGTAGGTTCAAATGGAGAGAGGCAGTCCTTGAGGTAGAAGAAGAAGGAGGAGGAGGACTTTGGATTTGATTTGATATCCCGCTTTATCACTACCCGAAGGAGTCTCAAAGCGGCTAACATTCTCCTTTCCCTTCCTCCCCCACAACAAACACTCCGTGAGGTGAGTGGGGCTGAGAGACTTCAAAGAAGTGTGACTAGCCCAGGGGTCAACAACCTTTTTCAGCTGTGAGCCGGTCCACCATCCCTCAGACCATGTGGTGGGCAGGACTATATTTTGAAGAAAAAAATGAACGAATTCCTATGCCCCACAAATAACCCAGAGATGCATTTTAAATAAAAGGACACATTCTACTCATGTAAATACATGCTGATTACCAGACCATCCACGGGCCGGATTGAGAAGGCGACTGGGCCGCATCCGGCCCCTGGGCCTTAGGTTGTCTACCGCTGGACTATCCCAAGGTCACCCAGCAGCTGCATGTGGAGGAGCAGGGACACAAACCCGGTTCACCAGATTACGAGCCCCCCGCTCTTAACCACTACACCACACTGGTGTAGCATTGTGGCATTGTGGTCCTGGGCTGTTCCATGTGGCTCTTGCCACACAGAATCCCTTTAATATCATTGACAGTTAAGCATAGAAAGCTGCATTATACCAAGTCAGATTATTTATCCATCAAGCCTGGTACTTGTCTACCCTACCTAGCAGTCACTCATTAGAGGTCTCTGTCATCACCTACCTGAACTTTTTTAAAAAAAATTGAAAATGCTAGGTACTGTACACTAAACCTTCAGAGTGCAAGACAAGCCTTTTACCACTTGGTTATGCCCCCAAAATGCATAGTACATCTTCCACATTGTGCCTGTTTGCCTCGAACAAAAACTGTGTTCATACTCTAGGTGGTCCCATGTATGCAAAAGCTCAGAATGGACACCATTTATTTAAATGGAGGGAGTCCTGTCCATATGTGCACCTAATCTCTGCCCTGAAATTAACAGGGTTTTTGTGGACATGATTGCTAGGATAAGACACTTTTTTGTCTGAAAAGGCTATTGCATCAAAAATATTTTTTTTTAAAAAAACCCAAAACCTTTTTTCAATTAATTCAGTATTTGACAATAGAGGTTTACATGGATCACTTGATCAGTGCCATCCAAATTTATTTTTCCAGCAGGTCACAAACATATTCTGTTAAGAAGAACAAATGCTACTAGCCATTTGTCATTAGAGATTATAGTAAACTATGCTGAATGTAAACTTTAAATTTGTAAATTGAATATATATTAATCTAAAAAGTAGACAGCAATTTAAAACTGTTCCATTTACTTTCTTTTTCCTTTCTACAGCATCCAGTACTAGATGAGCCCATAGCAGAAGCTGTTTGCATTATTGCAGATACAGATAAATGGACAGTACAGGTGGCCACAAGCCAAAGAAAGATAACCGACAGCATGAAGTTGGGCAAGGATGTCCTGGTCTCCAGCCAAGTGTCGTCTTTATTACAATCCATTTTACAGCTTTACAAATTTAACCTTCCTGCTGACTTTGTAAGTCCGCGTTTACAAATGATTGCCTGCTGAAGGAATTGATTAACAGGGAAAGTGTGATGTGCGGCCAGTTTTTACATTCCATAGACCACTACACTGACTTCTTTCAGACCTTGAAGGAAGACTGCATAGTGGAAATAGCGCCCCACCCCCCAGCATAACTGAATAGTCTAGGAATTCTCCTCTTTGGTACCTGTTAGAGAATTAACTACAGCTCTTTAGGAACCTTTCTTCTTTGCTGCAGACTTGTTTCTGTCCGCTGGCAGGCCATGTTCGCATCCTTTATTCCCTGTGATCTGAAGACCCAAAGCAAAAGCGAGTTGCTTACATTCTGTTTTTGTACCTCCCACCAGACTAGAGTGGGGAGGATGCTGCGCACCACATACCATTTCTGGCACTCCTGATTATTAGCAATGCAACACCCCCATTCTTAGGTGCGAGTATAGCAGTTGCCCTATGGCAGGTCCAGACTGGCTAGACACCATCAGCCTAATCAGAGAGGTGCTGAACTAGGCAGAACTTGGGTCTGGCCCCAGGAAGGATCAGTTCATGTTTGATGCATTTGTGTGTGGCATGGCTTTGCCCTCTTATTCTATTGGATTGGATCACTGCAGGGTTCCATATCTTTTTACAGTGCATTATGCATCTCGAGGATCGGCTACAGGAAATGTACCTCAAAAGCACGATGCTGTCTAAATATTTGCGAGGCCAAACGAGAGTCCATGTGAAAGAACTTGGAGTGGTATTGGGGTGAGTGTTGATGCTGGAGTTCCTTTTTTTAAAAAAAAAAATATTCCCCACCCACATCATGCTCTGAATATTCAGGATACTACTGTTTATTCCATTGTCACATTTTCTATGAAAGACATGCCAAAGTGTGAAATGTAGCTTGTGCGTGTTCCACTGAGCCATCTGGAAATCGAACCGAGCTGTTAAATGTAGGAAAATAGAATGATGTTCTTGTCCTTCCTTCACATTCTGAACAAAATGGAAGTAATAGAAAAGCACAGGCGGGCACCTCTTGGGCCACCTCGCCCAGAATGCCTTGCCCTGAAGAAGGACCCCTTTTTTTCAGTCAGAGTTAAAAGCAAGGCAGAGGGACAGCAAGTGCTGTTTCTCCTGCATTAAGAGTCGCAGCAATACATTTTAAAAGTAAATGGAGGAGGGCAGGGAGGAGGGGCAGTGGTAGAACGTCTTATTTTGGTCAGCACCATGTTTTGCATAAGCACTGCAGATGAGAGAAAGTTCTGTTCAGGTCACTTTAGTGGTCTGTGTGGAATGGGTTAGGAAAGAATTCAGTAACCTGTGTCTCAGTATTTTCGCTACGGGGAGATGGAACGGGATGTCTCCTATTAAACATGCTGTGAGAGGATGGCATGGCTGTAATCTTAATTGGATAATATATTCTTGACTTCAAGCCATGGAACCTTCCTGTCTGCACAGCTCAAAGAGAAAGGGGGTGGGGGAGAGAATCTTTAGCATTGCTCTAAGCGCATTCCTGAGATGGGGCGGGGGGTTAAACCCACCCTCCGAGGGTTACTAAAAAATTTCAGATGAGAAGCGACTCATTCAGTTATTCTTGGAGATCCATATCTGTGCAAAAGACCTAGAATATGGGTTGTCACTTAGTGGCCATGGGCTGGAGCATTCCATGCAAATTAGAATGATGTGTGATGTTCAGAGTTGCCCCCCTCTCAACCTTGCAAAGAGGAACCTTGAGAGCGATAGTGTGGGCAAAAACTTGACCGCAGTTTAATTCCAATTGCTCATAGATTCTCAGGTGGTGGCTGCACCCAGGAGTGCCTTTTTTACCAGCTTAGTTCAGCAACTGTGCCAACTCATGAAAGATAAGAGACCCAGCTACATAATTTAGGTCTTGTTGACTGCCAGACTAAATTACTGCAATGTGCTGTACATGGAACTGTCCTTGGAGACGATTCAGAAATTACAGCTGGTGCAGAATGCTGCTGCCTGTCTGATGGTATAAGTAGCTAAAAATTTACATTGGTACTTAAATATCCGCATTGGTTATCGGTATGTTTCTGAACCCAATTCAGTGGGCTGGTTGTGATCTCTACATGATCTGTGTCACAAGTATCTTAAAGAATGTATTTTCCTGTGTAAATCCCTCCAGGAACCTTATGAACTACAATGAGTCCTACCCTGAGCTCCTATCTCTAGGGCCCTCCTGATGTTTTGTGCTATATTCATTCCTAGTCAGAGAAGATGGGAGTCGTATCAGTCTCTTTCAATCTGTGTCAATTTCATGTATATGTGTGCGCATAAATCTGTTCAGTTTCATTTTTGCATTAATAGCAATTTCTTAAAACTCTGTGCAAGAATTTTATTTAATCACAATATATGCATTTCTAAAGTTATCTTAAAATCTGCATGTGTTTTGCACACCACGGTACATATTTTGAACCATGAAATGTATCACAAAATTTGGAGAAGTGTGCATTCTGAATGATATTTATGATCCTTTCTGTGTATTAAGGAGGCGGCAAATTGGGTTGGTTCACTTAAAAATGTTCACTGAAAGAATTTCTCCTCTACCCTTGTCCCTGTCCATGGGCTTGCTGGTGGGAGTTCCTACAATATCTGAAGGTGTCACAGGTTCCCCATATCTGCTTAGAGAAATGAGGTCAACTTACTAGAAAAAGAGCCCTTTCTCTCATAGCTCCAAACTTTTGGAATGCTCTCCTGTGCAATGGCTGTGTACAGTCTTCCCTTTGTAGAAAAGTAAGATATGCTTTCATTCCATTGCGAGTTTATGGTTCTTTCATAGCTTTCTCAATGGTTATATATTTATCCATTGGTATGGATTGTTTACAGCAGTTTTTTTTTTAAAAAAAAGCTGCCCTTTGAACTGTTTTCTGCCATAAGGTTATCTTATAAATAATAATGTATTCAGTAAAGCATGTGAGCAATGCAAGTAAGTTAAAATCAAATATATAGGAAGGAGACCATGTCTGTATCTATGTCTAAAGGCTACTGTGTGGCGAGTATAAAGATAAAATCAGTCTGTAGTAAGCCGTCCTAGTTTTAGAACATTGAAGTTGTTGGGTTTTTTTAGTCTATAAATCACTGTCCATAATTTACAATAAAAAAACACATTTGGAGGTTCATGAGAAGCAGTGCTATTTGGTTTGCCATCTGACGCTTTTAAAAAAGCACTTCTTAAAAAGTATGTGATTGAAGCGTCAAATAATTCAGTCCTTAGTTCAGGAAATGTTTTTCTTTTAGTCTATAGTGTAGGGAAGTGCTGAACTATCCCATTTCTCTGTTACTGTACCTGAATCAGAGACATTCACCAAATGGCCTTCCTAAAAGCACGCTGAATAATAGAATTAGAACATTTAACCTTGTTTCGGGGCCTTTTTGCAGGTTTGTGTTGCTAGAGCGCTGGGTCTTGTTACCGGGCCATCTATCACTACAACCTCCGCTTCTGCTATGTAATCCATATCTGCTCTCACGAGACCCTCCCTAATCCATACAGTTGCTTGGCTGCGCATAAGCATCGATTTTCTCTGCCCCCAACCCTGTCTTTGTTTAGATTCATTTTGCTCCTTTGCCAAAGTCATTCAAGAAAAGTCTGAGCGACTTTTGGGAAAGCAATATTCTCTCCTCTTTCTGGTAGGGTGCTTCCTGAGACTGTCATGTGCTACTTGGCTCATCAACTTGGAAATGGAAATGTGATGCAGGGCAGGGTAGAATTAACTTTTTTAATGACACTTTAATAATTTTTAAACTAAAGACAAAATACAAAAATAAAAATAATCAAACATACTGAAACAATAGGCTTTTGGACCAGCTGAAGTTTCCAAGTCATCTTCAAGGGCAACCCCTCCTTGTTGAGGAAGTGAGTATAGGACTGTGGCCTTAGTTTCTCAAATATGACCGTTCACCAGCATGTCTTTTCTGTCCCTCCTCCTACCCAGCTCATGTTGAAACTGGTCTGGAAGCTGCAGCATGCTGCAAACAGGTGGTTGAGTGGAGCACCTTGATGTGCGGATATTACACCTCTGCTGAAGGAACTGTATTGGCTGCCAATCAACCACCATGTAAAGCCCTGAACAATTTGGCACCAGGTTACCTGCAAGGCCACCTTGTCCCTCTATAGACTTTTTAATTCACTTGATCATCTGGGGAAATTTTGCTACAGAATAACACAGGGTAAAACAGGTGTGCTTTTTCACTGCATTGTAAATGCTCTTTCCTCTGCCATTTGTGAAGCAACACCAGTTGGCTCAGACATCTTGTATAGACATATTTTTGCCCAGGCTTTCCATGACCTATAAAACTGGACCCCGTTATTACTGTCTTAATCTGCTTTTATAAATACCGTTTGGCTTTTATGTTGCATCTCTGGTTTTTATGTTGTATTTTAGCATCCCATTAGAGATTTCTAAATATTAACTGGTTCAGAAATGCTTTTAATTAGATACTTCAATTCTCTGCTATAATTTACATATTGAAAAACATCCCTTTTTTAATTTCTAGGATTGAATCCAACGATTTGCCGCTGTTGGCTGCTATAGCGAGTACTCATTCTCCGTATGTTGCTCAGATACTCCTCTAAGCTGAAAACTTGAAGTCACAACTCCCTAGCAAAGTAAAGCAGATGGGATGGTTGTGTGAAGAAGAGAGCAAACATGAAGAGATGGGGGAACAGAGGGCCACAGGTGACAGTTCATTCTGTCACTTTTCCTCTTCTGCATTTTGTCTGGACACTTACCAGCGGAATTTCAGTTTACATAATATAAAAGACATTCAGGGTTTTTATACTGTTTTTGGAGTAGACTAATCAAGAATGCATCCTTGTATTTTAATGGACAAAAGGATTAAAACACTATTGGAGGATTCCCTACTTATACATAGTTTTCAGCAAAAAACAACAAAAAAAAACCCTCGAAGTATGGTTTCCTTACTATTGTTGTCTTCTTCTGATTTCCACCCACCCAAATGGGGAGCAGTAAGCAAATCTGTATGCACAGAAGCATTCCTGTGTTTGGATGGACAAAATGATGAATTGGAAGATGTATGCATGCCCATTCTCTTTTGTTAGCGCATCAAACCTCCATGGAACAAGAAGTTGGAAGTCAGCTACCACAATCTTGTTGTGTAGCTGATTGGCTCTTAAAATGGACAAAGCAGCACAGGAGCGGCAGTGTTGTTTTTGGTTGTTCTTGGCGGAGACGGAAGCTTTGGATCTGCATCACAGCTAGATGAAAATGGGAGAAAGAAGTAGTAATCTCTACTCCAAACTTACCTTGGTGCAAATGCCACATCTTGAATTTCCAGTTTTCTGGTCCTAATATGTGTACAACCAGCTCAAAAAAGCTCGTGTCTGAACCTTAAGAACCAATACAGTAATGAACATAGGTTTGTATCCATCCTAGTCCTGCTTGTATCAGGAACACTGAAATGAATGAACCTGTCTTAGTCATGTCAGTTCATTTCACCGAGTCTATTTTGCGTAGGACTAGCATTAAAAGCACCCATTAGCATCAACTCTGGATAGCTTGTTTTAAAACATAAACTCTTATCTGTTGTCCCGTGAATAAGAGATCTTTCTTTGCCACACTGCAGAAGCAGAATCAACTTCTTTAAGTGGACGGATGAAACATGCAGAAGAAATTCTAGAGAGGATATTGCGAGGGGAAGGTGGTCATGGTAACAGTGACAGCAATTCATTATGATAATTCTCAAGTGTCTGAAGCGATCCCACAGAACGTTTTGCACTAGCCTCTTGGTGCCTTCCTCTCTTGTATGTCTTAATTCTAAAAGAGAAATGTATGTGGTTTTAAATGGGAAGTTAGTAACATGAGCTCTCTTTAAATTTTCCATGTTGCTATACAACTATACACATAGGACAGTATTCGTCTTGGTTTCAAACCCTGTACCTAGGGCTTTCTTAGAAGGTTCACTACAAATGTGGCTTCATTTTAACTTCCAAGTTCTGCAGGTGACTGTGAAATTAGAGTAAGAAAGAGCAAAAACTACTTACATTTTTTTTGAAAGGCTCCCGGTAGGCACATTGTGCAGTCTCTCATGTTGGACTGACAGTGCTAAATGGAAGTAGAAAGAAGTTTTGTCATATTTGGCAACTGACCCAAGCAGTGTTGGCAATTGGATGCAATGTTTGTCCAAATACCGATTTAATAATTTTCTTTTTCTGGGGCTTGTCAGATTTTCCATTTTGTCTCATTGCTTATTCATCCTTGCCAATACTTTCATGACAACACTTAATCATACGGTCATTCCTGTTATAGAAGCTAGTAGTTATCCATAGCAGCATTATTCTGTTCCCTGCCTTTCTTTCTATTGCAAATTAGCTAAAAATAAATCAATCAATTTTCCTCTGAAACCTTCCCTTCCAAATGAATGAAGCCCAGATTTTGATAGAGAAGACCAAAAAGGCAAGGGTTAAAGATACCCTTCTTGTGCTTAAATCATGGTCAAGGAATCAAATTAATTAACAACCCTTGCTTTTATCTCAGAATAAAATCACAATGTACTTTTTCCTCCTTCAAAAGAACCATGCAGATCTTTAACAACTGTATTATTTTAGAAAAAAGTAGCTTCATTCTATAATTAAGAAAAAATAATGTGTTTTGTCCTTCCGTTTCAAAAAAACTACCTCAGTTGACAGAATTAAGCTGCCAGTAGGGGGCAACTTAGAAGTTGTACATGTCATGAATATTCTGAAAGATTGTGCTGTAGCATTTGAGAAGGCAAAAAACTGCACTGGTGACAGTCAATGGCTATCTTTTTATCATAAGCATGCTTTAGTTCTGATATTTTTAATAGTTTTTAAAGTAATGTGAATGTACCTGAGAAACACTGAAAGTGGCAATGAGAAAGGAATCTTGTCTGAAATCTTCAAGATTCCAAAACTTTGTTTTTCATGCTGTATTAATAGTATTCTGCTCTCCTCCCCTCCAAACATGTCTACTTCTTTGTTTGTTTCCTAAGCAGGAGCAAACTTATTCTGATACATATGGACCATATTTTAAGTGTAGCAAGCTTATTTAATAAAGCATGTTACCTGGAACAGATGAAGTAACATATACTGTGCTAGGAGAAGGGTGTGTATGTGTGTGTGTTGCTGCAAGTATGTGTTCAGAGAGAGAAAAGCAAATAGTGCTTGGGGTGTTTTTATTGACTGGGTGCTAATGTCAAACTGTGGAAACTTCTTAATTTGGGCTGTAAATGTACAGTATCATTTGTCAATTTCTTTGTGGCATTGGTGCAATAAATTGTAGAAATCCACTTCATTAGTGGATTGCATAAATCTCTCTTTGACAATACTGTCTTTACTGAGTCACATATTCAAAACCAAAAGAACCAGTTCAAAATATTATAATCAGGAGTTCATAGTCTCACATGTTTAGCAAAGTTTTGCAGGGGGTCTTCACACTTTACTAATGTCTAACAAATGGGAGTACTCTGTCTTACAAGATATTTCCTGACCTTTCTGTAAACCTGAATCATGCGAAGGAAGTTACTGTAGTATTTATTAAGAAATATATCCTTCGCCAAGGCTCTTCTACGTGTTCCTACTAGCTCTTAAGTTTGTTGGCATGCACATTGAATCTTCTCAAGGGCCAGAAGCCAGAATGGTACTTGAAGATCTAGTCAAAGGGATAAGCTCTGATCAGCAAAGGACTGGGCTGTGTGTCATGCTCAGAAAAAACACAGGGTACAGCCTTTTCCCAGACCACACCACTTCAAACTGCAGCTGCATCAAGTATTTTGAATACTGTCCCTCTGAAATATCTCTGTCCTGCCTGTGGAAAATTTTGCGTGGAAAAAAGAGTTTGGTGAGGACATGGGAGAGGGCCTTCTCAATAGTTGCTCCCAGACTTCAGAGCTCCATTCCTAGAGAGGCTAGACTGGGCTTCCCTCCTCGCTGTCTTTCCACCAGCTGCCAAAGACACTCTTATTCTAGCAGGCTTGGGGGAACTGGCTGCTTCTAAAGAAAGGGCTTTTTAATAGTGTTACGTTGTTTCTGCTATCTGCATTTTAATGAATCTTTCTACATCATTTTAATTCTGTTTCAGTTTAATTGCTTTTTAACTTATCTTTCATATGTTTTTCGCTATCTGTGTTTTACTTGTGTTTCAGTTTTTGTGAGCCACCTCAAGTCCTGGTTCTGGGGGAAAGGTGGATTATTATTATTATTATTATTATTATTATTATACCGCCCAATTTCCTCAGGTCTCAGGGCGGTTCACAGGATAAAATCAGAAAATAAAACCACAAAATACAAAATCAAAAGAATAACAACAACAACAACCCAATAATACAAATTATCACATCGCCTTCTCATCTCATTGCTTTGTTATTCTTCTATGTGGAATGATATTTTTTTGTGTTTGTGTGTGTCACATTTAAATCCCTACCTCCATAGTTTAAGTGGTACAGTCCAGAAAGGGTTGTACCATGTAGTTTCGGAATGTGCCCAGCTCTCAAAACATTTTAATCTGAATAAATCATGGTGTTCAACACAGGTATCCAGGTGCATAACTAACTACATGTTCTTACTAAATTGTTTGGATTTTTCTTAGGGCAAACATTCAGTCACATCTTTTATCAGTCACCATCCGTTGCATGACTTATTCTGAGAATGCAGTTTAATGCAACCTTGCAAGAGAACTCTCTGTGATCATCTACAGCAGCATGTACTATGGCCATTTGCCAAGTGAGCGTTGTTGTTTTTCTCCAAAGCAAAATTCAAAAACAAAATTATGGTGGGTAGATAATACAGTGGTTTAAACATTGAAATCCTCTAAGCTTTGATGAGTACCATTTAAAAATAAATAAATCTAATTTATGCAATGACCCCTTACTTGCTTTTCAAACATGAGGGTATTTTAAATGCAGCGAGAGACAATCAAAATAGAAATGTCCTGGTTGTCAGTTCACATAAAAGCAACTACTTGCAAAAATTACAGTTTAAGCCCAGAAATTCAAATAAATAAAATAGCTGTTGAGTGGGATCAGGTTTTAGCTATTAATGCATGTTTACTTTTATCCATGAAAGAAGATGACTGAGTGGAACTAAAATATGCAAAATGGAATAGTTGTGTGTGTTGGTGGGGGAGGGCCTGATGGCTGATTGGATTGGCAAGCATGCAGAGTACAAAAGCATTGACCTACTTCTAGTACCACACAAATTAGCTTAATGACCACATGTTGGTAATCTTCATGCTGGGCAAACTACCCTGTAAAACATGTCAAGTCATAGGCACTTGTCTCTCTTGCTGAGTCTCAGGACTGAGGAAGCAGTCTTATAAGAGCTAGCTGAAGGTAATGAATTGTATATAGCCGCCAGGAATTCATCAAGGTCAAGATAGTACAAGGAAGCTTAGCAGAGACTGCCTGTCAAGTCTTTAAAAATAAATGTAATCTCAGCTAAATTGGATTTCTTGTATTCAGTGTTACAACAATCTGCCAAAAGTCCTTAGATGGGGGGAGTCCTCTATGCTGACCTAACAACAAGAAGTTCCTCCTATACCAAGAATAAACAGGCAGTCCTGTAATATAGTAACTAATTTAAGCAGGATGCATTTAAATGTGACACTTGTGGGATATCTTTGGGGAGAAGAAAAGGCTAAGGAATAAATGCTACACAAATCCAGAGTGGAGTCCCTAAGACTGTTGGATGGCGCCTTGCATGCCTCCTTGCAGTAAACTGCTGCAGCCAAGCTGATGTCAAACATACTGTACCGCTCTACTTTTCTTTGGATACAAGTGAAACTCGAAAAATTAGAATATTGTGGAAAGGTTCGTTTCTTTCAGTAATTCAACTTAAAAGGTGAAAGTAATATATGAGATAGACTCATGACATGCAAAGCGAGATATGTCAAGCCTTTGTTTGTTATAATTGTGATGATTATGGCGTACAGCTGATGAGAACCCCAAATTAACTTTGGGGTTTTCATCAGTTGTACGCCATAATCGCCACAATTATAACAAACAAAGGCTTGACATATCTCACTTTGCATGTCATGAGTCTATCTCATATGTTAAACTCCAGTAGCTAATGAAAACAATTGCTTACATAAATGGACTTTTCCACCATATTCTAATTTTTTGAGTTTCACCTGTGGTCTTCTTGTCCGGGCAGCCCAGCACCTCCATACACGCTGCCCAGGCTTGTGCCCTGGGGAAATCACTTTGGTGCTGCTAATACAGTGGTTTGACTTCACCCCTGGAGGCTCACTCCATTGTCTCTCGAGACAAGAAGATACCAACAATAGTGGAGTCCTATGCATATTTACTCATGAGTAAGTCTGGTTGATTTCAGGTCTTGTTGAGATTGCATCCCTTGACTTCCATCTGATTATTTTTAATAGCTGAATGGGTTTAGGCATTTGCGCTACTTGCAGAACTCTCTGTATGATAAGAGAAGAAACCTGTAACCAACCCTACCTCCATTTGATGAGGTGATGTTTCTGATCCATCCAAGGTCATCATAGGAGGAATGATAGTTTGGGTCGTCCTGCCCAACCCAAGTATTGTGGATCAGGGGGAGGATACATTGTCAAACTACAATTCAGGAAAAAAAATGATGTCAGCACGCAAGAAAGAACATGCTAGAAACCTTTTGACATAGTACAATGCTGCTGGGTAGAAAATATAATTGAATAAAAATACAGATACTGAAACTGCATGGTACAATGTTGACATCTGGGTCAAGGGAGGGTGGTTTTATTCCTTAATGCCTCTTTTAACTTTTGCCCTGTCAAGTTTGCCTCCCCTTTTAAAAATGAATTCCAGTTCTCACCACACAAACTGAGCACTGTCGGGGGACAGAAATCTCACCAATTCAAACCACTGCCTGGTGTAATTTGTTTTCCTTTTAGATGGCATTAACAGCAGTGCTGCCTGGGTAGCAATGGACTTGGGGTGATAAAAAAACTTCCCACCCTCCATTTCAAAGCAGTGGAAAGCCAGCGCATCAGATCATGTCATAGATGAGCAAAAAGAGGCCAGAAGTGTGTGAGAATGTAATAAGATTTGGCATCTTATACCAGGTTAAAGCTGAAGGTTCCACAGTTTGTCCCAAACAGGCCTCTTGCCATGCCTGACCTAATGAGAAATAATAGCGTTCAAGAATATTCCCTGAGAGAATTAGTTTTAGCTTACATATATGCCTTCAAAGAAGGCCGTGGAATTGTAAATGTTTGTAGAGTGACCTCAGGTCACGTTTTTAAAACCCCATATTAGAGAACAAAAGCACTAACTCTGCCTTTTCGGAATAGTCCTGCTAGCTAACAAACTGGTCTAATGGCATAAAGGCACTTGGGTGAACATCCACTCTCTTTTAGCCACTTCATGAAGTAAATTCAGTGGAAATGTTCCTCTAGGCCTGTGCGATGTTTATATTGTATTTGTGTTATGGGATGCAATGGCATGGTGTTAGGGCTATGGAGCAATATACTTCTTGTCCATTACGTCTATTGTTACAAGATCTCCAGCTATTAAAAGACTCTGTGTCTATTCAAGGGATGGCCTGCTGACTGAGCCGAGGGACTGGAACTTGCCCTCCCACAGAGGCCAAAGCACAGCAGTGGTGGCACTACCAAATTCAATCAAAGCATGTGGTAAATTTTGATTGCACTCTTTATTATTAAAGATGATACTGATAACATGGAAGGTGCCCACATCTGATATCCTCTGTTCCACACATTTCTGCTCATTATTAATATGTGCATCCTGCACTTTACAATGTGCCAAGAAAAAATGAAAATTTGCAACATGTAGACATTTATGTAAATTAAGGAGGTTTGCCTCTATTTTCTGTCATTCAGTTTCTGCTGTACTTCACTCCTTTATTTCTTAAGAAATTTTAACTAGGCTTCACTCACTCTCAGGGTACATTTCCAGTTTTAAGGACTAGAAGCAGGCCTTTATGATTCTCAGGTGCTGAAACCTTTGCCTGGGCCTTGATTTCTACAAAGGATAATATAATACACAAATTTGTAGAGCTTTAAGTAAATTGCTCATTCAGCTCATCTGGCTCCATCATCCTCGACTGTCTGACTCCCTGAAATGACTCCATGCGTTCTCTTCTACTGTTAAGTCAGGAACTGTCTGCTAGAATACCTGTTACGTATGCTGATAAAGAAGTCCTCATGAGGAAATGTAACCCCCCCCCCCCGGTTAAAAGCTGTTACAGCTTAACATTTTCATCACCATTGAACTATGGTTATTATTTGGGATTAATTGTATTACACACTAGAAAAAAAATAGGTGTTGAATGGGGTAATAAAAGCTATTTATACCAGGGATGGAGGAGTAACTATTTCATGTAGTTATTTGAGTTGTCTTTGTTTTATTATGTATTTCGTCTTTTTATATTTATATTTTATGTTGTGAACCACCCTGAGATGTATGGTGATGGGGCGGTATACAAATTTAATAAACAGACAATAATAAATAATCCTTTGAATGGAATGTGAATACTGAGCAATGAGGGGTTCTGTCCTCCCCTACCCTCACAAATATCAGCTTCAAAGGAGGATTTTCCTCATGACTGCAGCAAGGGACAAAAGAATTAAATTTCCTTACTCATGTGCTCCCAATAATATCAAACCCCTCCCTGCATATGCTATTTGCTTTTTAAACAAAAACAAAGAAACTACTACTACACATTTGAAGTAAACGTAATGTGAAGATCACCGCCGGCCCATGCATGAGGCAAGGTGAGGTGACCACCTCATGGGGCTGAATCCACAGGCCACAGATCCAACCACCAAAGAATGTGGCGCCAGCTGCTGCCGCAGTGGCAACACAGCTCCTTAGAAACCAGATCTGACCCCCACAAGGCTGATTCTGCCACAGCGGCCTCTTAGCGAATAGGAAGCGCTACTGGTCTCCTGTTCCCACCCTTGTTCCCGGTGTAGATCTTTATTCCCTTCCCGTTCCTGATATTGTTCTTCACTCACCCTTTCTTCCCTGCTGAGGGGAGGAAATGTCATTTTGTGGTTTGCCTCAGGTGCCAAAACATCTTGGGTCAGCCCTGGTGAGCGTTATATGTAGGAAAGAGCATGAGGTAATAACCCCCCATGACATGGTAAGAAATAATTATTGGTGGCTGTGGAAACTGACTCTCATTTGCCTTAAATCCAACTGGTGAATTTTCAGAGCAAAATACTAGCGAAGGTTTGGGGCAATTATAACTTTCCGAGGCTTGTTAGGCATTAAAATAAGCCATGTATAAGTGGGGTGTTATTGAAGACATGTATCTCCTGCAGCTAATCTTCGTCCTACTTCTGAAGGAGGGGAATGAAGGGAGAGCACACCATGCCCCAGTATGGTGCTGACTAAAGTTATTAGGGTGGGGATTGGCATTCTGTGTATTTTATTTTTCTTTGCATCTGAGAAGCCCAACCTTGCACTCAGGTGGGGATCGTCTGCAAAAGCTAAGGCTGCACTTTTGTGGCGTGTGTGTGTTAATGACTTCCTACGCTGACAAATGACATTTATGCTGCCCTAGACTGGGGTGGGCGGTTGTTTGCAGAGAAGGGATGTCTCAGTGCCATGGTGATGTCACAGGCACAATGCTGATTGCTACTTATGGATTCCAGCTGGGCTTCAAATTACTCTGAGGTAATGCAACCTAAGCAAATCCTATTTTCCTCTTCAAAGCAGCTTCCAAAAAGGGTTGGGGTTGGGTGGGGGAAATAAGGCCTGTGCACCAGGGACTCCTAGGTAAAAATCCTGTCATGGTCAGAGGAGTTAATGGACTGGCAACTTCTTTTAATTTTTATTCATTGCTGCTCCTTAACTCACTGCAATAGAAGTAGATAATCACAACTGTTACGCTTGCATATTTCATTATCTGGTTCTGGCATTACAAGGGTTAGGAGATAAAAACTTTATATTTATTGCTAAGTCCTGCTTGGAAAGGACTTTAATTACTACTGATGTTCTACTAACAACATTAATGATTCCTATAAACTCCAGGTGGCTTGTTCCTCCAGGGGAAACTCAAAATAGCTACTCTGTGTTTACATGACTAATAAATGCAGCATGGAGACATTCCTGTACTGTCCTTGCCACTGGTGGAGTTGGGATATCTCCATAATGCACATGCAAAGGGAGGTAAATACTAATTATGGCAAAAAACCATTTTAGATAGGCCTATATTAAGTGGCTGTGTTGACATATTCACAGCAATCGTATTTCCTGAGGACATTCCTCTGTGAATATTTCAATTTCCTGCCTGTTTTGTAGCCTTTTATAGTGCTGTAGGAATGTGTGTGTGTGTGTGTGTGTGTTACAAAAAAAACAAAAAGTTCTGCCAGTGTTATGGAAGTAGCAAAGGCAGCTGTTTTTTATTATTAACAAACACTGTAGTTCTTTTCTGTTTTACCTTAATTACATCAATGCTGTTAGCACTTCAGTCTGTGACAATTGCCATCTTGTGTAACTTCAGAACAGCTTTGCTCATTTGGCGGCTTTTGGAAACATGAAAGGCAACAAAGGTTGATGCCTCTGAAAAGCACTTACCTGTAGGTATTCCATGCAATGGAAACAACGTTGAAGGGCACACTATTTGTTTGTTAAACTACGGCTATTAATTTTACTGTAGCCACAGGAGCACGATTAGGACCATGGTGTATGAGAAGTGGGGATTAATCCTCCTTTGCCCACTGCAGTCCCACTGAAAAATCACCCATCAAAGTTTTCCTCCCATGATAAATATAAGCTCCCTTCCACCATGAAACATTTAATAGCACCTGGATGTGGGGGCTTATAGCTGGTAGGTCTGAGATGTGAGGGAAAGTGTCATGCTCTCAGCTCTTGTTTCTATTTGCAGTTTCCCTATTAATGCCACTTATTCAGTGCCACATGTCATTTGACCCTGAAATACTGTTATTCCCTGGAGCTATTCAGATGTAAACAAAACCATTGTTTTTTGGCATTCCAAGCAAACTTCAGGCTTTTGTGTTTGCTCATTTTGAGACCAAACGCTTCTGATCGTGGTTCTGCTGAAACCAGGATTGCATACTGCTGTTTGATCCTGGTTTTCAGTCCTGATCTAAGGGCAAACGCATCACCAGCCTCATGTGATTGGTCAGGTGTAGGATGCCATCCTCAGCATTGGGCACTGGGCATATTGCCAGGCCCTGCCCACACTTTGATGCCTGTCTATAGTAAAGAAGCCTATGTGCAAGATTTCAATCTCAGTGAGTGATGAAAGGGAAGGTACAAATGTGGCCCTAAATGTGCTTCTAAATGGGGAGTGTGCTACGTGTACTATTCAGCCCATTTGCAGAAGGAAAACAGAATGTTCTGTTTGTCTCATTGCCTAGCTTCTAAGCTGTTCAGAACATGAAATGCAGTAACACATTCTGATCACAATTTTCAATAATGAATTAGTGTGGATGAAAAGCTCACACGCTGAAAGATGGAGTAACACATCACATGCCACTCTGTTTAGCAGAATGCCAAAAAAGAAACACCCAACAACAACACCCAACCCTCATCCATCTGGTTATCCATACATGAAGGAAGCAAAAACAAATTTCTCCACCCAATCAGTCTGAATATGTCACAGTGCAGTTTAAGAACTCAAAGACTTGCAGGTGTTAGAAGAATTTCTTTAAAAACAACAACAACAAAACACTACTTCAACATTTTGCCATGGGATCCTTTGGGAGGGATGGTGGGATAAATTTAATAAATAAATTGCTGCAATCATTCTCTTTAAAGATTTGCTTAATTGCACTCATTGCTCACGAATACCATCTGCTATATATAATAATATAATTATATATTATATATATAATGACCCGCTGCTATTTACTAAATTTGGATTGCCCATGGAAAAAAGCCTGTAAGTGACTTACAGTTTAAAACCAATAAACAGCATACAATATAACAAGTACTGTACCAAATATAAAACATGAGTAAACTACACAAGTCAACGATTAACAACAGAATCCATCTTGCAAGCATAGACTCTTGCGTAAATAAAAATCCTCCTCAGATAAAGCAATCCCAGTGAACATATTAAAATAATGGTTGATTAAAGATTCTAAAAAATAAAGCAATCCAGTGAACAATATTAAAATAATGGTGATTAAAGATTCTAAGATGGTTTAACAGGGGTCAGCAAACTTTTTCAGCAGGGGGCCAGTCCCCTGTCCCTCAGACCTTGGGGGGGGGCGGACTATATTTTTTTGGGGGGGGGATGAACAAATTCCTATGCCCCACAAATAACCCACAGATGCATTTTAAATAAAAGCACATTATACTCATGTAAAAAAAACACGCTGATTCCCAGACCGTCCACGGGCTGTATTTAGAAGGCGATTGGGCCAGATCCGGCCCCTGGGCCTTAGTTTGCCTACCCATGGTTTAAAACGTTGACAGTTACTAAAAGGCCTGGAATAAAAGGTGGCACAAAAGTGTGTATAGTGGACACCAAGCAGGCCTCCTTGGGGAGAGCATTCCTCAGGTGGGGGGGCATTGCTGAAAAGCCCCTCTCTCTTATTGCCTAGTAGACTTCTATGGAAAGAGGTCTGCCTTCAGGTTGTGGGGTCTCAAGCAGACAGTATGTGCAGAGGAGATAAATCAATCCAAACTGCAACTGCAGATGAGTTTCAAAGTGGTTTGCTGTACCTGCTGATGGGCTATAGAGAGCAAGCCCCTTTTAACCTTGGGAGGAGGGCAGGACTGCCCGCTTTGTCAAAATGGACCTACTGGGATGAAGGAATTAAGGATCCAGCCTATTGGATTCAGTTCCTCAGCCTGCTTTATAGCCTGTTGGCAATAGTAAACCCAAATTATTTAATAGTGAAGATGTAAACATGGTTCTAAAAATAGCACTGCAATTTAATTCACTTTGAACTGCCCAAGAAGCAGGAAAGTTTAAAACAGTCCCATGCTGTGAACATAAGGTTGTGAAGTAGGTATGGGATCTTTGCTCAGCGCATTTGTGTATTTTCACTTGAACGGGCTCTGTGGTCATTCCTGATCTGGTGATCAGTACCATGCCAGAAGTGGACAGGCAAACACATAAAAAGCACTGGGGGGAAAATACAGTATTTCTTACATACGGTAATCCCCTCATTTGCAGTGTGCCTATGCAAATGAAGACATATGCACAACTACAAGGAGTTTGTGTGTTGTTTGTTTGTGTGTGTGTGTGCGAGAGAGAGAGAGAGAGAGAGATCTAGTTCTTGCAAAGAAACAAAAATTGACAAAAGAAATTTCAGTTATTCTTAGCTCTCCTCTGACTTATCTACCTTTTCTCATAGCATTTTTAATGTTAGTGACTTCTGTCTGATCAAAGCTGGAGGAGATGGAACCTACTCTGCCACCAGAGCAGCATGGCCACAGTAAATGCAGTGCACACACGTTTATCTCATCTACATGCTGTTAGAATTTGAAGCAGAGAATCTTCAGCCCAGTTATGTCAGGAAGTGCTACTTTCACATACTCAGCCTGTTGTAAATAGAGCATTTCCCTCTTCACTCAGATAAGGCTTACATGGCGCGCGCGCACACACACACACACACAAAATAGGAGAGGCCATGAGAATACACAGGCTAGCCCCACCTGCACTGCTGATGTCTGTCATGGCCATGCCTTCCACACATTGAGATGATAACATGGAAAAGGGCTCTCTAGACAGGGAGAGACTCTCTGGACCAATTAGGATCCCTGCCCTCTAGTGGAGGAGTTCTACCTGTGTACCTCAGTTTTGTGGAGAGTGCTTTCTCAAGCTGCCCACCATGGGCATAGCCAAGGAGGCGGACAACTGCCCCCTAAATCAATTAAAAAATCCATAAAAATACTTAACTAACCAAGGTTATGCCCCCCTACCCTAACAAAAGCCTGCTCTGCCTTACAAAAATCCTGGATATGCCCATGCTGTGCCCACCTGTGCATGTCAGTGTCTGGAGGCTGAGCCAGCCCATGCAGCCCCATAAAAGGTAAAGGGGCCCCTGACCATTAGGTCCAGTCGTGTCCGACTCTGGGGTTGCGGTGCTCATCTCGCTCTATAGGCCAAGGGAGCCGGCGTTTGTCGGCAGACAGCTTCCGGGTCATGTGGCCAGCATGACAAAGCCGCTTCTGGAGAACCAGAGCAGTGCACGGAAACACTGTTTCCCTTCCTGCTGGAGCGGTCCCTATTTATCTACTTGCACTTTGATGTGCTTTCGAACAGCTAGGTGGGCAGGAGCTGGGACCGAGCAACAAGAGCTCACCCCGTCACAGGGATTCGAACCGCCGACCTTCTGATCGGCAAGCCCTAGACTCTGTGGTTTAACCCACAGCGCCACCTGGGTCCCCCTTAAACCTGTTCTTCCCTATAGAAAAGAGGGCAAATGCATGAAAAGAATTCTAACATGGTTATAGTGACTCTTGCCCTGACTCTTATCCTGTCCACATGCAGACTGGCCAGGTACACATCCAAACAAGTGGATTCCTCCCCAAGAATCCTGGGAACTGTAGTTTGTTAAGGGTGCTGTAGCTCTGTGAGGGTTAAACTACTGTTTCCATGATTCTTGGATGCAGGGAGCCCCTGTGCTTTAAGTGTGGGATGTGACCCAAGTTCAGAAACCAAATCTAGACAAACTGAGAACTCTTGGTAATTCATGATGTACAAAGTGGCATCAAAACCCCGTGGTCTGAATATAGCCTTTTCTCCCAACCTTGTAGAACCTGTCCAAACATGGAAACTGCATGTGTACTTGCATGCAGGTTACACAAAGGAACAGTAGTTATAAGAGATGTATACATATTATAGTTTGAAAAGAAGCTTCTTTGTTTTGAAAAGATGAATTGGCAAACTTAATGGGAAGTAAAAACAAGCAGCTGATATCTTTTGTCCTTAATATGAATTACTTGGAAAGGGAAATTGTTATATCCCATCCCACCCACCTGACTTGCTCACTCTGTGGAATACACAAAGTATTCCCTAACAAAAACAACAAAGGGATGGTAGAAACTGCAAAAAAGGAAGAAAAATGTAACAGCAGCCCAAGGGTGGAGCTAACAAGAACTGAAAACAAACTGAGAAGTCAGTCATAAGATATGTCAATTGAAATATGAACAAATACTATATGGGTGTGAGAAACTGTTGTGGAGTTCTCTCTCTGTGTGGACTGTAACAAAAATAGTCATGTTGCCAGCTGAAAAACATTCAGAACTTGACTTCAGTTCAGTAATTTGCCTAATCCAACTAGGAAATATTATGTCTTGTGGGGAATCCAGAAGTGGACCAAATTTCACATTTGATCAGAAATAATATAGTAGTAGTAATAATATATTTAACATGTTACCAGCAACATCTGTGCTAGTTTAACTACTGGTTCAGATTACATTCCTTTCTGGTGTGTGCTATTTTCAAAAGGGCAAAAGTGTGTCACCACCCGCGCTCTACATATTCCTCTTGTGTGTTTCAACAGGAATGCTTAGTTTTGAAAGGCATGTGCCTTTCATTTCCCATCATGGCTTGATGAGCTTTAGTTTCCAGAAGCTCGGGAATTACATATGACCTTAAACGTACACACTGTGGTTTTGGTGGGAGAAGAGCAGGAAATAGGATTCCAGTCCAGCTAAGCAATGTGTGTAAAGACTGAGGAGAAAACGATGAGCATGAGCCCATACCTGGATGGGAGGGGCTATAGTTCAGTGACACAACACATACTTTGCTTGCAAAAAGGTCCCAGGTTCAATCACCTGTATCACCAGTTAAAAAGATGAGGGAAAGACTCTTGGCTGACACCCTGCAATGCTGCTGCAAGTCAGTGTTGTTAATACTGAACTACATGAACCAGTAGTCTGCCTTAGGGGAAAAGGCAGCTACCCATATACAGTGGTATCTTAGTTGTCAAACGGCTTGGTACTCGTCCGTTTTGGCTACTGAACACTGCAAACCCAGAAATGAGTGGTCCAGTTTGTGAACATTATTTGGAAGCCAAACATCAGACAGTGTTTCCGCAGCTTCTGATTGGCTGCGGGAGCTTCGTGCAGCCAATAGGAAGCCGTGCCTTGGTTTCCAAACAATTTAGAAGTCAAATGGACTTCCAGAACAGATTCCGTTCAACTTCTGAGGTACCACTGTACAGACAAATTTTACAAACCTTTATCACATGGCGGTTTTATACTTCAGGGGCTGGCCATTGGTCTCTGGCACTTGGTGAGCACTGCTACACCCCTCTTCCCTCAGATCGCCAAGTCATGGGAGGAGTGTGGTAAAACATGGCTCAGAGCATGACCATTTGGTACAGGCAACCCACAATTAAACACATCAGGAGGAACAAGATATGAAGAGGGTCTCAGACAGGAATCGCTACTGTGACTCTACTGGAAAAGTCACAGAATGCTCCATGGTGCCCTGGAACATCCCACAGAAATCCACTACTGCATATGTATTTTCACTTGCTTTTTTTTTTTTTTTTAATGCTCTGTTATGGTCACTATCTGCTTTCTGAGGAAGTCGACCTCAAAAAGGAAGTGCTGGTTTCATGGTTTCAGTCTGAAGAGAGCATAGGAATTCCCTCGTGGTGAATGCCAAAAGCATAGTGCAAGCAACAAATGCTTTAGGAGCTCTGGGGAAAGGTGTAAGATCCATTTGCTGGAAAAATGTCTGCTGTGCTAATGTAAAAGTAGCAATTGTCAACTCAGTAGCAATAACTAGGCCATTACATTGATTTATCTTTTAAATACATATACATTGCAATAGCAAACATTTTAGAATAACTAGGTAGGCTGTTGCCCACATTTACTTTGGGTATATGATAGAGGAGGCTAATTTTCTGGGAATATGATCATCCAGAAATGTTTCCCACAGCTTATTATAGAACTGAGGACTAAGTGTCTTCAGTAGCATTTCACTGAAAATGGTTATCAGTGCTTTGTGCTGTTGGCATAAACATCATTATTTTTCTAAAGGCTTGTGCTCTTGTTTAGAGATATTAATTTAATTAACATTGGCTCTGTTCATACATACGCTTCCCAGCTAATTAAACCATAGCTTAGAATTGGGGAATGAGTTTCACTCACCTACTGCCTTCCTTAATGGTGTGTCAATTCCAGTTATCTTAAGTTGCATTTCCCAGTATGCCCAAAATGGGACAACTGTGATTTAATGTCAATTTACTAGCCAGGATCTTAAACTATGTACCAAGCCAGAATCTCAATCTGGGAAGCATTCCATTCACTGATGGTATGCATCTCTATAGCTACCTTTTAAATCCACTGTGACTTTTAGTATTAAGACTAGCCATGGACTTAATTGAGCTCCTAAGTTTTTGGCCCATATTCCAATCTGTGAGGTGGTAAAATGGGTACCTCTTCCCCTCTCTACATCCGTCAGGTAGGCAGTCTGTGCAGTGTCCCAGTTCATGAACCCTTGTCTCCTAATTTTTATTTCTTGGAAAAGAAAGAATCACAAACATGAATGTGCCTTTCGCGAAGTCAGGGCATTGCTCCATTTTAACCAGCATTGTCTGGTTTGATGTGCTGTCCAACAAACCGGTTATCCAGCAGAAGTCTTTCTGTATCTACCGCAGCCCCTTTAACTTTAGCTGCAGAAAAAAGAACCTTGGGGTCTCCTGCATGTAACATGTTTGCCTATTACCTTTTTAAAAATATCTGACCTTCCTCCAAGGAGCTCAAAGTGGCATGCATGGATTTCCTCCTTTTATCCTCAGAACAACCCTGGTAGGTAGGTTACACTGAGAGGTAGTGTCTGGCCCAAGGTCACCCACTGAGACTTCATAACTGAGTGGGGATTTGAACCCTGGTCTCCCGGTCCTGGACTGACACACTTTATATATATATATATTTAATTGATTTATGATCAAGATATGTACAAACATAACCATGCAAACAATAACAGAACCATACACGGATCATATTAAGTAAAAAAATAATAATCACAGAGATGCTGCTGTTACATAAAGCCAATATTTAAGATGAGTCTATACAGCCCAAACACAATGAGGAGTGAGTCACAGGAGAGTACTTATCTGACTCTCCCTGTCATGACACTCTTAACTACTACACCACACCAGCTCTGAGCTATTACCCCAACCCACATAAAGAACCCCCATTACTTTAGGTATATGACAAAGGAGAGAGGCATGCACATACGCCTATGCCACCCAAATTATTGGTAGGAAGGTGTCTGAACTCAGGTACTGGCTATTATCTGATCCATCTAGGGAGGAAATGTGCATGTCGAGAGAAGAAAGGGTGTGTGCGCGCACAACTGGAGCTCTGATTCTTATTTGTTTCAGCAATTTCCACTGCTGGAGATGCAAACGAATTGGTGTAGTAGCAACAGCAGCCACCAAAGCTTGCAAGTATGACACACAGTCGGGACTCATGTTGTTCTCCCAGTGGTATGCCTGCTTCCACTGAGGCCCAGCCTCGCTCATGGAATCTTTCTGAGCTACTGTCATCTTGTATCAGAAGCAATTGCATGCATGTTCTAATATACCCAGAATATGCTTGTCAGTTTAGCAAAGCAAGTAAGAAGTTGTCGTTCTAAATGCAACCTGCAGATTTGCTGCAGAACTGCCCCTGGAACTCAGTCAGTACTCAAGGAAGGAGGAATGTGCAACAAACAATTTTGCTTCCACATTAGTAGGATTGATGAACTTCACACTATTGCAGCCAGAGCTGGTGCATAGTCTCATTGTGAATAATAATGTTAATAATTTATTTGCCATCGTGCTTCAGATATGAAAATGTATTTGTTTATGTGTATGTATGTGTGTGTTTATGACTGCTACTCCAGGAGGAATTAAATCATAAACAAATATGGAACCTATACATATCCTTTGGAGTTTGGGGAAGTTAGGTTCTTGCTTAACTTCAAATGAGTTGGGAAGGGTGGGGAGGCACTGGATCAGAAGTGTTGACTACTTGGTTTTATCAGAAAAGTATTCATCCCCCCACCCCAGGTGATTTGAGATGGAGCTTTGAGCAGTATTTAATTTCTCCATAGGAAAGGATTTTGGTTGCCCGTGATGGTTTTGGCACCAAAATAAATGGCATCTGGCATCTCCTTTCCCTCCTTTCCTGCAACACAGCTGAGCATATGAACACATTTAAGCCTTGACAGTGGGCAGCCAAACTGGAAAACCAAGAAGGCAAGTATCTCTGTTCTCATCTGGTTAATATACACACAGTGTTTCATGTGGTCAGTATTTGCTGAATTCTTTCTATCCAACTGTAATTTAAGCTGCTCAGCATAACATTAATTGTAAAGCCCTTCCTACTTGCAGATATTGTCATCATATTGGAAGGCCACTTAGCAACATTGAGTCATAACAAGATGTAATTATTAAAGCCATTCCATTCAAAGTGAATAATATGGACAGTACTACTTATATCTTGCCCATCACTTCTACAGTAGGTTAGTCCGTACAGGAGAGTAAAAAGAAATTGTTTATAGATCAATTAAAAAAACAAAAAACAAAACCCCACAGCAGCCTTCAAATAACCCTACCTGGGATTTCTGTATCGAGCCACTATTTCAAACTCTTCAGCTGGAGGAAATCGTTCAGGCTGTCAAAGAGAAACAAATTATTATGATTACAATGCATGTTTACACTCTATTAAGCCACTTTGTCTATGGGAGGGGGGCACTTTCCATATTCTGATATTTGCAGGTATGTTACATATCAATCAAGAGCAAAACAAATCTGCCTGAGTATATATATTGTGTACATATCACAGGGACCCAGGGCAATTTGGGGATCAATATAGTGCCTGGCGTGCTCTGGTCCATGGGGTCACAAAGAGTCGGGCATGACTAAACTAAACAACAACAAAAACATAGTGATTCTAGTTGCAGAGTATGCCGTGGGCACCTGTGGTACACAGGATTCCCAGGGTGTGAGAGAAAGGGCCATAAACCCTGCCCTTTTGTAGCATTATAGACCAGGAACCTGTGGCCCTCCAGATGTTGTGGAACTCCAAATCCCACCAGCCTCAGCAAGCATGCTAGGGATGATGGGATTTGTAGTTTGGTAATATTGGGAGGGTTATACACATCCTATCCTGCTATTTCTGATCTTGGTATTGTTTCATGGCTTGGGTTTTTATGCTTAAACCAGGAGTGGTGAACTTATGGTCCTCCATAGCTGTTGGACTCCCATCATCCCTAATGGCCATGTTGTCTGGGATTGACTGGATTTGGAGTACAGCCACATCTGCTGAACCACAGGTTCCCAGTCTCTAAGCTGCATCCTTCTTTAATAATGTTGACCCATGTGAAATTTACATAGAAGTGATCAATGGGTGTTTTTTTTATCTTATACCCAATGCCATATATGATGTCAGATAATGGGGAGGTAAAGGCATGGTTGGGCCAAAAGTGGGTTTGGCAGGCAGATCAACAGTGCCAGCAAAGCCCTGCATTTTGCAAGTGGCCTTGTGTCATGAACTGGCAGGACAACGCGGAGGAGGAACAGGATCCCAGCGAGGGGTGTAGCTAGGGGTGGGACACACCAGACCAAGCAGGGGATGGCGAAGGAAGTACTCACAGGGTGACGGAGAATGGCAATGGGTTGGGGGTCATTGCACAGGAACCAGAGCAGCAGGACTCATCACCAGAGCCAGAACATGTGTTCACTCTCCATAAACATGGACTCTGAGGCATAGGGAGCAGCAGCAGGCAGGGAGTCTGAGGCAGGCAAGGGCCCACAGCTCAGCTCACTAGCTGGCCAGGTAAGGCTTGCTAGCTCTGGGAGGAGGTCTGTGATGCCTCAGCTGCAGTAGGCTAGGAACAGGTGGGGGGTCACATGCCTCATCAAGCCCAGATGCTGTAATCAGCATGCAAAGTACAAAAGGGGAAGCAGAGCTTAAGTGTTGCACCTGCCCATGTTGTTGGACATTAGTTTGGATACTCCAGGATCTCTATAGGACTTTGGACACATGGATTGACCCCAGCTTTGGGTTTTGATATACTGACTTGCTGCCAGGTAGGCCAGGGATTTGGGATACCTTGTGATCACCAGTATTTGCAAAGTGTTGTGCTTTTGCTGGACATAGGAAAATTGGTAGCCTGGTGTCAATGTGACATCAGGTGGCTGATAGGAAGGCAGCCCTGCCTAATGGTCAAACTTGGTCTATGGGTGACTGGGAGGGGAGCTCCCACCCCACAGTATCCTGACATCATGCATAACGTTACACGGCAGCATCTTCCACTGAACTAATGCTGGGTGAGGCTTCCTTTTCTATAGTGGATGATATATACTTTACACACAAGTTAAGCTTTAGCAATACTGATGAACTGTCCCATCAGGCTGATTTATTTGCCCATCAGTATAGACTTTGGAAAGCTGTGAGCAATAGCAGCACGATAGGGTGGAGAATGATTGTGCATGGTCTTTTTGTGTAGAACAGCACTGTGCTATTTAGTCATGAGGAAACCTGTTTGGCTAACACACTACAATTATGCAGCATCAGAGCTGTCAACCTTCCTTTTTTGCATTGGGAAACAGCTATAGCTGTCAACTTTCCCTTTTTTTGCAATGGGAAACAGCGCTGGAATAAGGGAATTTCCCACAAAAAAGGGAAAGTTTACAGCTATGTGCAGCATAAGTCTCTAGAAGCTGCCCCAGGGGTAGCCAATGAGGTGCCTTGCAGTTGTGGACTGCAACTCCTATCAGCCACAGCAGCATTGCCACTGATCAAAGATGATGGAAGCTGCTGTCCAAAACCATAGCTGTCACTTTTCTTGCGAGGAATCCTATTCAGATAAGGGAATTTCCCTTCAAAAAAGGGAAAGGTTGGTCCAAAACATCTGGAGGGCACTGTGCCAGCTATCCCTCGGCTACTCCATCATAAGAGGGCATTCTGAAATAATAAAGAGTTTAGTTACCATTAACTGCTGGGTGTTTTTCTGGGCGAGAGAAGGAAACTCTCTTACTCCCCAGCCAATTTCTCCTACATAGCAAGACTTGTGGTACCATGGAGGAGGATTCCTTGGTGCAGGTCTCCACAGGTAAGCAGCTTCACTAGTGCCCTCTACTGGTGCAGTTGCTCCTCCTATATAAAGCGTAGTTTCCGGAAGCCTTGATCTGTGATTACTCAAACCATCTGGGCCTTGAGAATAGAAAGTATTTTAAAATATGGTTATATGAAGGCAAAGATGGGGTACATAATCTTAGATTTGCTACTCCCATTCTGACTCTAAACGCATTTCAATATTTAAAAAAGGTTGCGAATTGTTTTCTTTTTCTACTGCTAACTCAAATCCTTTTGATTATGCATTTATTCCAGTGGAGACCTTCTACCTCTTTGAATGTGTTTGTGCTGCCCCCTATATAGACTTTGGAAAGCTGTGAGCAATAGCAGCACGATAGGGTGGAGAAGGGAAGGATGCCAGCAATGCCATATAGAAGCAAATGCTGGATAGCTTTCCAGATTCTATGCGCTTGCCCCCAAATGTGCATAGCGTCCCTATATCATGAAGGTGTGCTTCATGCATAGGGTCCTGTGCCTACAATGCCTTAATGCATGGAGAGTGGGAATAGGCCATTGGCTGTGCTTTTGGTTCCTCCACCTCCTCATTTTCATTTCTGCATGGGATAAAGGTTAGCATGGACAGTCCTATTGTACTAAACTCAAATCAATGCATGGTACCTATAACCCTTTATGTTAAAGTATTCCTTGTGCGGCCCTGTTTGAAAGGAAAAAAAAATAAAGTATGACATAATTACAAAAACATCCACTGAGTTATGAAGTAAATTCTGTTACTCATTTCTTTGGCACTTCAGTGCCCTGAATGTTTAGCTAGGGAAGAGGAGTGATTAAATTGTGTTCAACTCTTTCAAAATAAAGCTTGAACTCCTCTCCAACCAGGCTGAAATTGTGTGTTTGAGATTGATTTGACAAATATTTATAGTAGTACCATGCCGCTGCCTATAGTAAGCAAAAGTATCCTGCCTTTATTGTGTTAAGGATTATGATGATGACAGGCTACTGTTACTTTTTAAGATTATGTTCAGAAGAATGAGAAGGTTGACTTTGGGAATTGGGATCTTTCATACTATGTATGATTGCAAAAATGCATTAAATGGGGATCCCTTTGTTGAATATTAAAAAGGGCACCCGTGTAGGATTTGAGGCTCTTTATTCCAGCCATATGTATGCTCTCTGTGAATTAATAGTATATTAACAATACCTATAGGCACTGAGTTCCTAAGGCACTGAGAGAGCTTTTGAGTTGAGTGTGTGATATATAGATTCAAAACCAACTAAAATGATAAAATAAGAACTATAGTATGTGTGCTCTTTCCTTCTTTTTCTCTCTCCCCTGCCCTGTTTAAGTGTAGTCTCTCTCATGGTAAACTTAACCCAAACCTGTAACCTGGTTTGTTTGTCTTACCCCTATTTAAGGTTACAGTTCTATGCACACTCACCTGTGAGGAAGTGGCATGGGATTTACGTCCAAGTAAACATGCAGAAGTGTTATGCTTTAAATGTTTCTCTTGCATCTTCTTATAATTTGTTGGCTACCATCTAGGGCTCCACACCTTGTGTGGTTGAATTCTACCCAGCTACATCTGGGTACGACTCCTTCTGATATCTGCTAAACACATAGATGTCAGGGGAGCGTGGTGAGGTGTTCTCATAACTCTTTCCAAATCTGTGGGGTAATAAAAATGAGAACCAAAAGCACAGAGCTCCTTTACCCTGCCATCGTAGACTACACACCCAAGTTCACACTACGCTAACAAAGGGGTCTTAGAGGCCCTGATATGGTGGGGGGGGAAAGCTTGGGATGAGGAACCAGTGACCTTCTGGATTTTGTTGGACTCAAACTCCCACCAATCCCTGCCAGCATGGCCACTTGTCAGAGACAATGCAAGCTGTAGTCCAGAAACATCTGAAGGACCACAGTATCCCATCAATATTATAAGCTGTGAGGGCCACCACAGTTGTCTAGCAAAGTGTGAGGCAAGTAAGGAAAAACTTGTCCCCTTAAAAAGAAGGAAGGAGGGTCTGCAGCAAAATGTAGAAGCAAAGAGGAGTTCCCGGAGAATGCATATGAATTAGAGAACAGAAAGCTAAAAGGGGAAATTGATACTTTCCCTTATAGAAAAAAAAGGATACCGCTTTAAATCAGTTCTCGGCCCCTTGGAGATGCAACATAATCTTATGCTTTCCAGCACAAGAAAAGGTCCCACTGGATTCAGCCCCAGCAACCCTAAATCTTACCCAGCATACTTTACACATAGTCAACTCACTTCAAAATGTAAGAGAAAATAAGAAGATGGAGAACAGGCGGTGAGATGAAAAGGAAGCAGTAGAGAGAAACAGCAGGTTGTTCCTTAAAATCATGAAGATTTTTTTGTTTGTTTAAGATTCATTTGGAAATGGAAACAAATATAACTATCTGAAAGAAGGAATATCCTTTGCACTGAAGTGAATGGGAAGCCCCAATAGAGAAAGAAGAAATGTTTTTGAAATAAATGCATGGCTCCTTTAAAAATAAATGCATAATGTAATATTTTAAAAGTACCTCTAATCATGTAGATAGCATCATCTCCTTTCTTCCTTCAGGAGGATATTGCTCCAGATTTTTTCTCTTTTTGGGGGGGGGGGGGGAGAAGTGGATGGAATTTGCAAAAATAGTAACCCCTCCTGAAAAATTAAAGCCTGCCAAATTTTAGACTAATATGTTTAGAGAGGTTTATGCACTACTAAAGTTGATTTTGGGGAGGAAGGAAGTTAAAAGGAATCACTTTGTTTATTGTGGTTTTGTTGTCAATTGTTTTAGTACGAACATGGCATATATTGTAAAGGTTCCCCTGGGAAAGTAACTGTCACGGCAACCTTGCCTTTGGTGTTGCGGTGAGATAACAACCGGCTCGTTTCTCGCCTTTGAAAGCGTTTTATTATCCTTACTAATTACAGAGCTATAATTCACGTCTGCGTCCCATTAAACAAACATCCTAACTGCTATCTTCCGTCACGCGCCTTTTCCAGCACAATAACCCCTTGGTGCTCCGGAAGTGACGCGTGAATCTCTTTTTCCCGCTTTTGCTCCCCTCCCCCTGTTTATTACTGACATCAGCACTCCCCCTTTCTTCTGGCGATACCTCTAAGTGATTGCTGTCATCATCGTCGGACGTATCTGTTGAGATTAATGGGCCCGGTTCTCGATACCTCGCCCCCTCCCCCTGCCTGTCTGTTTTGCTGCTTTCCCTCACTGATCCTCCTCCCACGCTCCTCTCCCGATCCAGGCTTGTCTCCGTGACATCCACTCCCTCCTCCAAGCCCCCTTCCTCCCCGGAGTCGCTGGACTCAAGCGGATGGTGTATGATCGTGCTAACATTCTCCACTTCCCCGTTCCCATGCTGCCACTGTTCCGTGCGCGGTGGAGTGACAAACCCCAGGAAGTCTGTATCCTCATTCTCATCCGACTCAAACACCGTCTTCCACTGTTCCGTCGTAAAGGGTGCGAATGACACTACCTCTTCCACCTCCTCCTCTGACCAGTCTGGATGGGGTTCCTCTGCCTCCTCCCCTCCTCTGGACCCTTGGTCCCCCATGCCCTCCTCCTGATGTCCCTGCCAACATTCATACCCCGGTGGGGCTGGCTTTTGTGGGTATAACGCATGGAATTCGGCCTTGAGGTATTCCTCCTGAATATTATCATGGCACATCCATGTGTTGTTCTCGGGGTCCTCCCCTTCCCAGGCTACCAAGTATTCCACCTGCCCCTCCCTCCACCGGGAATCGAGGATCTCAGTGGCCTCATTGCCTGCCCCCACTTCCTCCACTGAAGGCCCTGTTGTCACCCCCCCTTCCCCTTGATAAGGGTGCCCTTCCCTGTATGGTGTTAACAGCGCTCTGTGAAACACGGGGTGAATTCTCATGTCCTCAGGCAACCTCAGCTTGAAGGCTACGGGATTGACCTGGCCCACTACCTCGAAGGGTCCCAAACGTCTGTGCTCTAACTTCCTGCACCTGCTTCTGGTGGGCAGCCCCCTGGAGGACAACCACACCCTGTCCCCCACCCTGATGGCCTCCCCCTCCCTCCGATGCTGATCCGAAGCCCTCTTATAGGCTTCTTTGGCCCTGTCCAGCGTGCTCTTGAGTTGCTCGTGCAGTTGGAGCATCTCCTCCGCAAAATTTTCTGCCGCTGGCACACTCGGGCCCCGGTCCTCTCCCCTCGGGAACGACTTCGGATGTCCTCCATAGTTCGCAAGAAAGGGTGTCATCCCTGTGGAAACATTAACTGAGTTATTATAGGCAAATTCCGCTAAAGCTAGGAACTTTGGCCAGTCCGTCTGTCGTCGGCTAACGTAGCAACGTAGGTACTGCTGCAGTATAGCATTGGCCCTCTCTGCCTGTCCATTCGTTTGTGGGTGCCTGGCCGTCGACAAGTTGAGTTCCACACCCAAGAGCTCCATGAGCTTGCGCCAGAACCGCGACGTAAATTGGCGGCCTCTGTCACTCACGACCCTCGATGGGACTCCATGCAGCTTGAAAACGTTGTCTACAAACAACCTGGCTGTCTCCTCTGCCGACACTGCCCTGGGACAAGCCACAAAATGGCACATCTTGGTGAGCATGTCCACTACGATTAGCACTGCCGTCTTGCCCTTCGACGCCGGCAGATCTGTCAGGAAGTCAATGGACACCATCTCCCATGGCCTCCCCGGGGTGGGCATGGGATGCAACAGTCCGGCAGGGGGTCTATTGTCACTTTTGACCCGTTGACACAAATCACAAGCTTGCACATAGCCTTTAACGTCCTCCTGCACCCCTGGCCACCAGAAATCCCTGGTGACCAACTGCAAGGTCTTTTGCTGTCCCGGGTGCCCTGCCGAAGGGCTATCGTGCAGTTGCTTGAGAACCTTAGCCCTCAAGTGATCCCCCGGAACATATAATGCTCCCTTGTAGAACAACAGTTCATCCTTGGCTACGAAGCCGTCTTCCACCCCTGTACCTTGTTGCAGGTCTTTGAATTTCTGCTGCGCAAACGCATCTTCCCTAGTTAGACGTCGTATGAGAGACTCTTGATCCCTGGCTCCAGCGCACTGCCATCGGCTGGGTGGCATCACATGTCTCTCCTCCGGCACTCCCTCGTCCTCTAGGTACTGCGGCTTGCGAGACAAGGCGTCCGCCCTCGCATTCTTGTCCCCCGGGACATAATGGATCCTGAAATCAAAGTCGGCAAAAAATTCCGCCCATCTGAGTTGTCTCTGGTTGAGCACTCTGGCTGTTCTCCAGTACTCCAGATTCTTGTGATCCGTGTAGATCTGGATCTGATGGCGGGCTCCGATAAGGAAATGCCTCCATTTTTTGAGCGCCGCTACAATGGCCAACAGCTCCTTATCCCAGATGGTGTAGTTGCGTTCCGATTTGCTGAGTTTTCTTGAGAAAAACGCACAAGGTCTCCAGTCGCCTGCTGCATCCTGTTGCAGCAGTACCGCTCCTACCGCCCTGTCCGACGCATCAGTTTCCATGCGTATGGGCCGCTCCGCGTCGAGGTGCAGCAGCTGTTTCTCCGAGGCGAATACCTTGCGTAACTGCTCAAACGCCTCCTGCGCCTCTGGAGTCCACTGAAACTTCTTCTTAGTACTCAACGTGTCGGTTATTGGGCTAGTGAGCTGCGCAAAATTCCTGATGAACTTGCGGTAGAAATTGCTGAACCCAATGAAGCGTTGTACATCTTTTCTGGTCTTGGGTGTTTTCCAATCCAACACTGCCTTTACCTTCTCCCCGTCCATTGCCAGACCTTTGTCCGACACCCTGTACCCCAGAAAGTCCACTTGCTGCACATGAAATTGGCATTTCTCCAGCTTCGCATACAGTTGATGCTGTTTCAACTTCTGCAACACCTGTCTCACATGCTGCTCATGCTGCTTCTCATTTTCCGAATAAATCAAGATATCGTCCAAAAAACATACACAGCTCCGGTACAACAAGGGACCCAGCACATGGTGCATAAAGGCTTGAAAGGTGTGTGAGCCCGCCTGGAGGCCAAAAGGCATCACTGTGTATTCGTAGGTGCCAAACGGGGTAAACATAGCTGTTTTCCACTCATCTCCTTCTCTGATCCTTATGAGGTTGTAAGCTCCTCGTAAGTCCAACTTCGTGAAAATCTTCCCTTTTCGCACTGCCGCCAACAAATCGTCGATCCTGGGCATCGGAAAGGCGGTCGGTTTCGTTCGCGAGTTTAAGATCCTGTAGTCACAAATAAGGCGTTTTTGTGCCGTATTTTTCTTGTCCACGAAAAAAATCGGACTTCCTCCCACCGCTTTCGATTCGCGAATGAATCCCCTTTCCAAGTTCAGTGTGAGGAATTCCTTCAGCTCCTGCAACTCCTGCTCCGACATAGAATACAACTTTCCTGCAGGCAACTTTGCCCCCGGCAGCAACTCAATTTGACAATCATACGGCCTATGGGGGGGCAGTCTGTTGGCTTCCTTTTCACTGAACACTTCCTTGAAATCTTCATACTGTGGTGGAATTCCCCTGGAGTCTTCCAACCGTACCGTGGCGATCCTCCCCTCCGTCTCCGACGTTTCCACCTCCATCAGGCAATTCTCCGTGCAATGCGAAGATCCGAAGGTGAGCGACCTCTGGTGCCAGGCAACGACCGGATCGTGAAGATCTAACCAACTCATGCCCAATATGATTGGCGCTCCGGACAGGTGTGTGACATTGAAAGCAATCACTTCCTGATGCCTCGAGACGCTCATCCTCATGGGCGGTGTCTGATGCCTCACTTGGCCCCCCAGCAGCTCTCTCCCATCAATTGTGGTCACCACCAGGGGAAAATCCAAAGGCAGTAAATGGATTTGGTGGGCCTTGGCGAAGCTTTCGGACATGAAAGAGGCTGAGCTGCCCGAATCTAGTAGAGCTTCTACCTCTAGGGGGTACCCGTTTGGCAATTCCAGCCGTACCATCAGCACAATTCCCGGCCTGGGCTCCCTTGGAGTCACTACACTCTGCCGTTGTGGGGGGTTTACTTGCGTGCCGCCTGGTTGGTCTTCCCCTCTCCTTTTTCCAACCAGGCGTTGGCGTTTCCCTGCTCCTGTGCTTCCCCACTCGCCTCCTGCCCCGCAGCCGCTGCCATCCCTTGCCACACTCGCTTCTGCGAACAATTACGGGCTAGGTGTCCCGTCCTGTCACACACAAAGCATTTGCGCGTCTCCTTCTCCCCCTTGCTTAGCAGCTCCCTGCGAGGTTTCTCTTTGAGGCTTTCTCTTGTGTCCAAACGACCGATTTCCATTGGCTCTTCGGGGGGCAGATGCTGCCTGTTTCCCTGAACCGGCTGAACACCCTGGGAAGGCCTCCTGTAAGCATGGAATGTCTTACTGCCCGGTACATTTCGCCCTTCCCATTCCCTTAGTTCCTGCCGAACCCCCACTTGCAGAGCCAGTTTGATATAAGCATCCGTATCCTTGGGTTTCGGTCCCCTGCTTATTTCATCCAAAATTTCCGGGTTCAGCCCCTGCTGAAAGAGCGCTTCAGTTTGTGGGGCTAAAATCTCCCATGCCAGTTTATGACAGAGAAGGGTAAATTTAGCCACATAATCTCTCACTGTCCCTTTCCCTTGTCTGAGACTCATGAGTTCCTGCTTGGTTATCTCTTGATCAATGTCACTTGTGTAATGAGCCGCCATGGCATCCAAGAAATCCTGGAGATTCCCAAGCGCTGGGTTGTTACTTGCCAAAAGTGGGCGTACCCATTCTCTCGCTGACCCCGTCATGTGTGAAATAATAAAGGCCACCTTCTCAGCATCAGTCTCAAAGTCTTTCCCTCGCACCCTCAGGGCATAATCAACCTCAGTCCTGAACCCCAAATATCCCCTGGGGTCCCCATCAAATTTACTCACTGATGCCAGCTGTTGCCTCTGAGTCACCACTGCTGTGGCTCCTCCTCCACCGGTCTTGCGAGCCTCATCAAGCCTAATTTGAAGATCTCGTAAATCTTCCTCCAGTTTGGCAACTCGAAGCTCAGAACGCTTATTTCTCTCTTCCAAATCAGCAGCTCTGGCTTCTCCTTCCTGCCGAACTTTCAAAATTGCTTCCTTGGCTTGAATCTCCCAGCTGGCCCTCGCAGCTTTCAGCTTCTCTTCGACCCCTTCCATGTCTCCTTTCCAACAGTCCCACAGCAACGCAGGAGAGTTAGGATGTGTTGTCACGGCAACCTTGCCTTTGGTGTTGCGGTGAGATAACAACCGGCTCGTTTCTCGCCTTTGAAAGCGTTTTATTATCCTTACTAATTACAGAGCTATAATTCACGTCTGCGTCCCATTAAACAAACATCCTAACTGCTATCTTCCGTCACGCGCCTTTTCCAGCACAATAACCCCTTGGTGCTCCGGAAGTGACGCGTGAATCTCTTTTTCCCGCTTTTGCTCCCCTCCCCCTGTTTATTACTGACATCAGCACTCCCCCTTTCTTCTGGCGATACCTCTAAGTGATTGCTGTCATCATCGTCGGACGTATCTGTTGAGATTAATGGGCCCGGTTCTCGATACCTCGCCCCCTCCCCCTGCCTGTCTGTTTTGCTGCTTTCCCTCACTGATCCTCCTCCCACGCTCCTCTCCCGATCCAGGCTTGTCTCCGTGACAGTAACTTACAAAATTTCAGGAAGATGAGAGCAGGGGCTTGGGAGTTATGATGAATGAAAAAAGTAGCTTTGGGTCTGAGTTCTGTTCAACTGGCACCAAAAGTTACAGAAACTAACTGCAAAGCTCATTTGACAGGCATGGATGGTGTGTGAGCATGTGACACAAGGGGAGTAGTATTTGAATATCCAACATTTCCCAAACATGTACCACTAGATGTAGCAAAAATCACAGGACAGGCAAGAACAATGACATACATTACTTCAACATCGCTCCCCAAACCACTATGATTGGATCTCTGGTAAAATACCGGTAATTCCCTCTGATTAGAAGCTAGACCTGTGAGTCACAAAAGAGCTAGCCTTCCCACCTTCCCCTTCTGATATTTCCTTCTATAGAAAAGTTTCAATTTTTGCAAACTCACTGACTTTACAGGCTTTCTTAGCATCCCCATCTCCAAATTGCCCCAAATATCTTCAGAGCTTCCAGCTCCAAGGGTGTTTTAGAGAGATCCTGCTTTGGCTTGGACAAGGTCAAATCTATCTGAAGTGACCCCCCCTCTGGTTCACGATGTACATCCCTACCCACAAGCACTCTTGCTGTTGCATTCTATACCCACTGAAGTTTCCAAATAGGCTTTAAAGACAGACCCACATAGAGCATGCTATACTAATCTAGGCTGGATTTAAAAGGAGCGTGTGGGTCTGAGGCAAGTTCTGCTTCCTCTAGATAGGACTGCAGCTGGTGAGTCAACCAATGAAGGAAAAGAAACCCACTCCTGGCCACCAGTGCCATTTTACATTGGTAGCAGTGAATCCAGAAGAAAGCCCAGGCTGTATGCCTCGCTCTCTTCAGGATGGCAAACCTGCCCTGACTCATTTTGTCCATCTCTGTCCACATCAGCAGATATCCCAACCAACAGGACTTCTGTCTTATCAGTATTTAGCTCCAGGGTGTGTGTGTGCTTTGCTCTTATCCATCCCCAAACTGCCTCCAGACAACTTCCATCACTGCACTGGATTATACCGATAACATTTACATTCCAAACCCCCAGGTGACACCTCCCTAGTGGTTTAATGTAGATGTTTGAATATGGGGTGGGGGGTGGGGCAGGTAGGGGACATGATGGGATAGGGACAAAATGGAACATTGTGGCTTCCCACCACCTTGTGGACTTATCCTCCCCCAGAAAGGACTATGACCATTGCAAAAACCATGCCTCCAAGTCCTGTCCCAGGGAGATGACCCAGAAAGACATGCATGGTATTGAAAGCTGCTGAGAAGCCCAGGAGAATCAACAAGGCCACAATTTAGATTCCCCAGCATGTCATCAGTCAGATGGTTCCACTCAGATCGGAAGTCATATATATGTAAACTTCTCTGCCACATTTATCATGTTGGTTCATTTTTGTCCTTCCATGCTCCTTTAGCAGCACAGAACAGCAAATCTCTATTTATAGAACATGATACAGAGCGACGATATGCAATGCTGCGTATGATGCAGCAGCTGAGTGTCACTTCTCACGCTGCTCCATCGATATGATGAATGCTATTGCTTCAGCTTCATTTGGCAGCCAGCCATTTAGGCGGCTATGGAACGGTGGCAGTTACCTGTGAATATCATTCTATTCCCTGAACCTTTGGATGGGGTGCTGGAAGTCAAAGCGCGTGTTTTCTCCTTGCCCTTGGCAGGCTGCTCTATAGACTGCATTGTCAACCAATCAGTTAATCCTTGGCAGGCTCGCACAAGTTCTGAGCACTGCGGCAGCTGCTATTGCTGGCTGCCTCGCTAGACAGCGCAGACAGGAAAAATGGTAAGCCAGGCAGCTTTGGAGGACACAAGGGCTATTTGGTGACACTTGCTACATTGTGACATACTGTCCTTGTGACCTTGCAAGCCAACAGGATCCCACTAGCTGCTGCCTGCTTTCTCCCACCAAGTAGCAAGAGGTCTCGACTCTACAGCACCTTCAAGCATTTCATTTAGAAATATATTGTGAGCCAGTTCTTAGGCCATTTGATATATTTGTAAATATAAAGGAGGAGGGTTTACTTGGCTTGCCGATACAGTGGTACCTCTGGTTAAGTACTTAATTCGTTCCGGAGGTCCGTTCTTAACCTGAAACTGTTCTTAACCTGAAGCACCACTTTAGCTAATGGGACCTCCTGTTGCCGCTGCGCTGCCGCCACCGGATTTCTGTTCTCATCCTGAAGCAAAGTTCTTAACCCGAGGTACTATTTCTCGGTTAGCGGAGTCTGTAACCTGAAGCGCATGTAACCTGAAGCGTCTGTAACCCAAGGTACCATTGTACTTGCCTCCTTCAATGTTTAGCAGTAAAATAATGTATTTAAGGGGCACACACAAAACAATCTCTCTCTCTCTCTCTCTCTCTCTCTCTCTCTCTCTCTCTCTCAACCACAATGTGGTTTTGGCTCTGCTGCCACAAAGTAACAAGGAATATTTGCTTCTAATTACTCTATTGATCATCTGCTATTCTAAAGTGAAAGAGGTCTGCCTTCTCTTTTCCATTAGTGCAGTGCAGCATTCTCCAAGCAGATGCCCTCAGGATCAGACTGTAACTTCGATCAGCCCCAGTCAGCATGGCTCGGAGGCCACTAAGTTGGGGAAGGCTGGGAAGGGCATTTTCAGTCTAAAAGCGGACCTTTACCTAACATGAGGTTTCCTTCTGGGATGCCCTCTGAAACAGGGAGGGCTTAATTCCCTCCTTTCCCAGAATGCAGCGTGGTCCAGGGCAAGCCTAACTCTGAGGCAAGGTGAACCCCTATGCACAGGAGGCAGAATGAGCACCCCTCACTTCTGGCCCACCTGCTTCCTTGCCACCATTCCCACACCTGCAAGCCCAACCACTGGCCTATCTATCTATCTATCTATCTATCTATCTCTATCATACTGAGTGGCGGTGTTTGATTTAAGGACTCTTCTGTGCTTCCAATCTCATATTGAGTTTGCAAGTGGCACCTGCTTTTATTTTATTTATAGCACATACACACACCCCTTCAAAGGTCTTGGGTCAGACAGCAATGTGTTATAGGATATCCCCTTCTAAAAAGAGGTCAAAACTAAGTCAGTACTTTGGGGGGGTTAAGGACTGCAATCCTTCTCACCTTTCCCTAAGGTGTAAGCACCATTGAACACAGTGGGACTTTCCAAGTAAACTCCACTATATTGCTGCTGCCTTGGTCCTGCCTTGCAGCAAGAGGCTGTTTTGTATGATTTTTGTGGTCTAATCTTACTCTATTTCTATGACACTATGTGATCTGCACATATTTTTGATGGTCAGTTTGTTTGCACTTGCCAAGCACAACAATGAATTCCAGTGCCTTTTTTTTCTGAGTGCTATTAGTTTGTTTGACACCTCTGACAAGCCAGAAGCACTTAGCGATTTGCAGCTACTGCTCTCTCTCTCTCTCTCTCTCTCTCTCTCTCTCTCTCTCTCTCTCTCTGCATTTGGGGCTGCAGCAGTTGCTTGCTAGACAGCCGAGTTCCCTTCCAAACAGTGAGCAGAGGATGCTGGCTGAAATGTGCATTCCGGCATGCCAGGCAGTCTGCCTTCTGCACAGATCAGCTGATTCAAAACAGGAATAGAGGACTCCGAATGAGAATGACCTTTCTTGTCAGCAAGGGCAATCAAGTGTTTGTATAAAGCCACGATACTCTTGGCAGAAGCTTCCTTTCATAAAATGGATTTGGCTTCTCTTTAGAGGATTGCAATTGTTTTGCAAGCACAGTTTAGCTTAGAGGGGCCAATTCACATCACCATATTGTCATGGAGAATATGTGGCCTGAATGGATCTGGATTGATTTTCACCTCACTGTGAAGAAGAATGTGTTTGTTTAATTATGCATCCAGCTTACAACTCAGCCACTATTTGCCATGCTGTTGCTCAACCGCCTTTTGGCTTCTTTGCTGCATGAATTGGAGTTTGTTTCCTTAAGAAATTTGTTTGGCATCCTGCACATAAAATTTACAATACCATTTATAATACAATATTACAACAATGACAACACATTAAAACTCAGTAAAGCAGCAGAGTAGGAAAATTTGCAAAACTACCAGTGCTGAACAAATATGTATGCATTAAAATGCTTGGGTGGTGTTGTTTTTTAATGTCTTAATCTGGTTTATAAAAGGCAGATAACAGGTGAGCACATGAACACATACTCTGCAGGTGTATTAATCAAAAAACAATTTTGGGGGAAATTAGTAATACTACTGTTGGGGTCTTAATGGCAAGATTGCATTGGCTATGAATACCTTTCTTACTTTGGGGAATTAAGCAATGACTGCTAAAGAACCAACATTAGTGTGCTTGCTCTAGAGTAGGTGTGGGGAACCTTTAGACATCCAGATGTTGCTGAATTTCCTCTGCCGTCATCCCTGGCCATTGTCCATGCTTTCTGGAGCTGATGGGAATTGTAGTTCAACAACAGCCAGAAGTCTAAAGGTTCCCCACATCTGCTCTTGAGAGCTGGTAATAACCACACCACTGTTGCAATTGTAATATTTTTTTAAAAAAGAATAAAAAATGATTTCAGAGTGAAAATAATGGCTTCTGTGGTTTGACATGCTGCTACAGAAATATATAGGGTTCAAAGAGTTAATAAGATACTACACAGATCACACACCCATGCTGCCTGGGTTATATGCTTAGGGCTTATCCAGACTTCCTTTTGTTCTGCATTTCTAGGCACAAGTCCAGGCTTTAAAGTTCCACGTCTGCGGGTATCGGTGTTGGGGATTTTTTTTTTAAATCTTGCTGTTTTCCCAGGAAAACCCACATTTTACCATTTGAGTTAGAGCAAATTGTAATCAGGATTGCTGTTTGTTCTGATTAGGGATTGCCATTTGCTCTTAGTCAGTGGTAAAGTGTGGGCGGGAAAGCACCAGGACAAAAGAGAAAAGGAAAACCACTCAGACATGAGGCTTTAAAATGTGGATCTGTGCCTGGAAAGCAAGGTGCAAAAACTGGGAGAAGCTTAGAGACAGAGAGTTGCCTTCAGTGGAAGTAGGAGGCTGGACCTTACAGACTCAGCTTTGCTATGGACAAAGAGACTAAAGCAGGGCAGGTGAAAGGCCCATATGCAGAAGTACTGGCTTTCCAATCAAAGTGGGACAGAAAAGCAGGAAGATAAAGAAAATAAAAGAGAGTAAGGGAATTGAGGTGCTAATGATCTGAGGAAACCGAAGAAGCATAAAACTGGGTTTTCATTGTAACCTGGAGGGATGCTTTCATGAATGGGCTATACGTTCACCTCTAAGCCAGTCATCTCAAACTATGAAAGTGCTTAAAGCAGCAGCAGCTTACATACCGGTAGTCCTCTAGATGTTCTTGAACTCTAATTCCCATCAGCCCCTGACAGCATGGCCAAGAGTCATGGGTAATGGGAGTTAAGAGTCCAAAGATATCTGGAAGGTCACAGATTCTCAATCTCTGTTTTAAAATGCCAAAACTAGCAGCTTAAAGTTCTGGGCTACATGCACCACGAAGCATTTGTGTTACTACGTCTGAACATAGCCTTGAGCTGTGTGACTTCACTGGTGATTTCATTGCTTTATGTTAATAAACAAAAAAGACACATAACAGTCTCTAGTTCCAGTTGTGCTTACAGAAATCCATCACTCTGTGGCTGGGTACACACTCCAGTGTACTCTGTACCCAGTGCACTCCCATTGCTGGTTTGGGAAGTGTACATACTACATTAGCAACAAACCATATCTAACTTGTAATGAAATACAGAGCCTTGATGTGTTTTCCTCCTAACCAGCTTCGTTCCAAATTGAGAAGAAGGCCGGAGTGCAAAGAAGTATCGACGTCACTCTTTCTGGTAATTTTGCAGTCTGTGTACTCTGACATAGTTAAAACATATCTACTACTTCAGATGTGCCTTTGTGTTTTAGCTCGATAAAAGGAAGTGTAAACAGTGTTAGACATAAATGTAGATAAAGTGACACCTTTTATTAAAGCAACAGGAAATGTTAAGTCAAATATCAAGTTTATCTATGACGCACGTAGATCAGTTTGGAAATACTCTCCTGTCAAAAATCTGTAGACATGTGAAAACAAGGAAGCAAGACATTAGAATTTAAAAAGGGCACTGGAGAGTCCTATTGATCAACACCATAGGGCAGTGCTCAAATGATCAGGGGTGAGGTAGGAGGCTCATAATAAAACTCACAAACGCTTTGACTTTCCAAGTTTAGCCCAATTGTAGCCGCCTAAAAACAATAGCTAAGGGGACTGCCCCAGTCCTGAGGAGGCCCATTTGGCACTCTTTCTGATGGCCTTCTGCCAACAGGTAAACGCCACCATGTTCAGAAAGGCGTCTTGTCCTGCCAATTTGATTAGGTTCTGCTCCCGCTGCTCATTGATGTGTTTAGTTTAGCTGGTGGTTCTTTATGTCCATGCCTGTTTTTATTCGCTTGTTTCTGTGTCTTGATAGCTGTTTTATTGTACTTTATTATTGGAATTGTGAGTTGTTTTAAGGTGTTTTTATTGGAATTGCAGGCTATCTGCCTTGGATGCCTTAATACAGAAAGGTAAGGTAATAATTTTATGAAAAGTACTAATAAATAGCAATATTGCGGAATGGTCCCCAAATTTCTTCTGTCCACTAACTTGATGAAATGTGAGAATTCAAGCATGCCATTTAGATCTCATCCATGTGATAATTTTGAATGTGTTTCAGTCTTAGGGTCATTCCACACATTACAATTGCTACAACAAAAACACAGAATGTACAGTTGTCATTCCAGGCTAGGTTAGTAAAACTTAGTTCCCATTGAAATCAATGGGAGTTCATATAGTCATGACTAACTTCTCACATTGGTTTCATTGGGACCCACCCGCAACTAACTTACTCAGGATCTAACCTACTGTGTTTATGCATAAGTGCTGCAGCCGATGTCTGAATCCTTGCACATGGACGCCTTTCATTATGTGTGACTGAAAAACCAACATCACACAATTGTCACCAGGCTTAATAAGATAACCACTTTCTGTGGTCTAGTTGGTGATCTGTATATATACATTCTTGCATGCCACCCCATCCTCTGAGTGGTGCGAGACTCCAGGGGTTCCAAGCACTTACCCAGGGTTCAGTTTCCTTGGAATGAGGGACAGTGGAAACTGTGACTTCTTTACAACATATGGTTTATTTACACATATCTACAACCTGAGCCTAAGATGGAGGGGCTCACAGCATTAGCACTGCTGAAGGGATTGCTTCTCCCATAGTCACAGCCATGGATTCCAGCTGAAATCAAGCATGGCTCTGTCTCTCTGACTTCTCTGCCTGCTTCTCGCCCATCTCTCACACAATCGAATCGGGCTATTGTCCTTCTCACCAGCAGCCAGGTGAGGGAGGGATGCCCACCCATGAGCCCACTGGTACAGAGCAACCTCTTTAGTTATACTAATCACCATACATGTGGTTACCTAGGTAGCAACTATGACCCTTGCCTGGCTAATTCAATAATGAAATCCTCCATTAGATTTTAACCCTTGCTGGATCCAGGTGATTAGAAGGGACTTGGGCATTATATAACTCACAACACTATAGATCAGGCTTCCTCAACCTTGGCCCTCCAGATGTTTTTGGCCTACAACTCCCATGATCCCTAGCTAGCAGTACCAGTGGTCAGGGATGATGAGAATTGTAGTCTCAAAACATCTGGAAGGATGAGGTTGAGGAAGCCTGCTATACATGTTGAAAACCAAATTGTGTTTTTTTTAAAAAAAATGAAATTGCAGCATATTCTTTAAAAAAAAATAAACCATACATTTTAGGTATTCACTTTTAAAACCACACAAAGCTGCCAGAATTCAGGTATCAGATCACAAATAATTTTACCCAAGTACATCATTAACAGCCCATTCTCAGTCCTTGAATAGACCTGAAATTGTGAATATTTGACATATATTCTGGTAACAAAGACTTCACCAGCCTAGATTTTGATGACAATGTAGTAGAAGAACTTGCATAATTAATGGATGTGATGCTTGAGGCCATGAAAGCTTTTAAAAACGGTAGTTGCTGAAATTAGCCTCAACATGAACTGGGCTGAAACAAGAATGCTCATCGTTTGCAGTTTCAAGCCCTGCTATGAAACTTCAGCATTTTAGCATGTAGCAATCTAATTCATTTTTTATTTCACCTACTTTAGCTCTGCAGTTAGTTACGCATGTAGTAGCATTAAAACATGAAGGTGTTGCTTAAAGCCATGCCGTCCAACAATACATTTCATATAGCAAACTCAATATTCAAAGGGATGAAAGACCCAGATGGTTTGTTGTGAATCTATGGCACCTCTGCCATCTTTTTTTTTTTTTTGTAAACACCACCAAACTGATACTTTTGAGGTGAGACACATTCAAACCATGGGAAATGTTAAAGGGTTTAGATTAAAATCAAATTAAGAACTTTATTTTGGAATTTCAGCTAGATTGGGCTTTGCCAGTTCATGAATGATGTTTACATAATTCAGCCCTTTGATATGAAACTTCTGGCTCATATCAGTCCCCTTGGGAAGTTTTTCCCCAAATGCATTAGCTTTTTCTGTCTTGGGTACCTGTGTTCGTCACCTTAAAAAGTTGTGGTATTATGTGACCTGACCACATAAGACGACCCAACTAGAATCTGTTTATAGTTCTACAACACTGTCTTTAGTTCACAAAAGTAGTGCATTTGAACACTTGATTGCAGACTGACAGCCATCATTGAAAGATAGGAGCAGTCCACCATTAATCAAAACCTTTATGCTGGATCCAGTCCATATAACAACGGTCATATTCCACTTGCTAAACCATTTTAGCCCCCCAGTGACAGCATAGAGTTTAAACTCTAATAGATAAGGAAAATCAGAGCTATTTTACATTGCTGGGGAACATTGCACACTTTTTTTTAAAAAAAAGAAGGGAATACGGGTTGAGGTATTACAGAGCTAGGTGTGTGATTTGGATAACTGTTTGCTGCATGCCAACTAGGATTGTCAACTTTTGAAGCAGCCCCTTTAGTTGTCTCTTTAACAACAGTGTGATCTGCAGCAATTAGCAGAGGATAATATTTAGTTCCATGCCATAAAAAGCTTCTTGCCTGCTGATTTCTCCCTATTAAACCCCTGCTTAAGGGACGGGAACAGACCGGACTGTTCCTCCCTCCCCCTATGCACATTGGCAATCCAAGTGTCAACTAACATGTACCAAATAAATCCTAAAATAAATGTGCTTGCTGGAACCCTGAATAGATGGGTGAAAATGGAACACAGAGATTTGGAGAACTCTTTCTTGATAGCAGAAGGAATACCAAGACAATAGTTCGGTTTTGCTTTTTTTTCTAACTTTCCCTGCTGGTGCCTAAGCATTTCTCTTCCAAAATACATTGTTTCTGTCCTAGATTATTCCCACCCCCCTTTCTTAATTATTATCCTCTGCATTCTTCCCCCTGGTGTCTTGCCATTAATTGCTTTGTTCTCTAGCTTGCAGTAATTAAAGAGCACTGAAATACAATGGGAGATTTGCCTGTTTCTCTTTTGAGTATGAGGATGCTGCTGAAGTTGAACTGGGTGAGCAAAGCGGAGACCAAATACACAAAGGCACACATGGTCATGACCACATCATGATTAGCAAGTCTGTTTTCTCTTTGCGTTGTTCCTCAGGGATCTGTTCTTGTCCCTCTGCTATTCTCTAGCCTTTACTCACTGTACCTGGGTGGCTTCATCAAATCCCACAGCTTTCAGTGCCTCCTGCACAGATTACACACCCTGCACTCTCCTCTTCGTTCCAGTCCTGCATCATGAACTGCCTCTTCAGTATTTCAGCTTGGATGCTTGGTGTCATCATCTCAAACTCAGTATGTTCAATCTTTCCTCCAGCCCTTCTTTTTATCCATGGACAAATGCTACTGTTCAAGCTTTGGCTTTATCTTGACTCCCCCACTTTCTCCTTTGCTCCCTATATTAAGTAATTCACTAAAATGTGCCACTTCTCCCTTTACTACATTTTGAAAATATGGCTGTTCCTCTTGGCAAAAAACTCTGGTGCATGACTTGGTAATCTCTTGGCTATCTTAATGCAATATTCTCCTTTCTGGTTGTCCCACCTGTCTTCTTTTGTCTCACCTTAGTCTGTTCTGTGTTAATTGGTGGAAATTATCAAACTTCTGGAACAGAGGTTGGAAACCTCAAGCCTGGAAGTCAAATGTTTCCCTACAGGCCTCTCAGCCCCACTCACCTCACAGAGTGTTTGTTGTGGGGGAGGAAGGGAAAGGAGAATGTTAGCCGCTTTGAGACTCCTTCGGGTAGTGATAAAGCGGGATATCAAATCCAAAACTCCTCCTCCTCCTCCTCTCGATCTGGCCATCGGGATTCCCCAACCCATGCCCATTCCAGTTCACATCTCCTCTCACCAGGCTGCTTAATAGCCCTGGAAAAATGCAACCTGATAAGGGGCCATCCTTTAAGCATGTCATTTGTTAAGGATGAAGGGGAAAGTTGTGGAAAAATAAGGAAAGCATATTGGTTAGAATAAGCAATGAGTAGCCATAGAGTGTGTGTGTGTGTGTGTGTGTGTGTGTGTGTGTGTAAATTTAACAGTGCAATTGTATACATAAGTAAAGTTCATTGAGTTCAATAGGATTTACTCTCAGGCAAGTGGGGGGTAGGATTAGGATTGCACTATAAAACTAACCTATTTTATAGACAGTACCTATAAGCCACCTTTGAAGCCCAATGTAATTTTATCTACTGTCTCTCCCCACACCCTCTTACCTTTCATATAAATAATGCATACTGGTATATACATCTGGCTTATGTAAGAATGTATACCTCCTCACTTATTTCCAGGTGAAATCTGAGTTGGTGAGTTAATACATGGGGGCATTTATAAGTGCATGTACATTATCTTAGTCTTACAGGAAATGAATTCTTCCAGTGATGGTATTGGAGCCTGATGATTGATTTCACCCCAAGAGTCTGCATTGTCTGCACACCTAAGTGTCCTCTAGTGGGACAAACACCAGCTTTGGGGCAGGGGTCATTGCAAAAACACTGCAGGGAAAGATTAATCCCTCCTCACCCAGCATTGTGGCTCAATCCATATTTCCACACATACACACCTGCCCATCCACAAGTCTCTGTTGTCTTGTCTAGTTAGACCTTCTAAGGTTGGGGTCACTGATATGGTGCCTATCAATGCTAGGGTACCCCCCAGGAGGGTTGGCATTATGTCCACTGGGCTAGCTGATCCCCTCTGTACCAGATTACCAACCCTGAAATAGACAGACTAAAACAGCCTCATTTCAATATCAGCACAGCCCACCATATAACTCAAATTCATTGCTTAAATATTTATCCACGTACTTCCAAAAGCATGTGATGTTCGGTCTAGCTGCCATTAGCAAGTAGTAAAACCGTTCTTTATTTTATTTGTTTCTAACAACAAGGAAAGCAGCCATTGTTTCTTAGGAGCTGATATCTGGAGTACCTGGGAGGGACTTCATCAGTTTTCAATCTGCATCTTGGAAATGACTCTACAGGATGCCCTCATGGCTACAGCGTCAAGTTTAATGCTTATACTTCCTTGTGTCCCCACCCCCTTACCCCACCACACTCTGCTTTGTTAATATCTTCCCTAATTAAGAGTTCTGGAGAACTTGAATGCCTGCCACATTTTTGTAACTTTTTGGTTGGTCCTATATAAAGCATTACTGAACTGTGGACTTGGGAGGGTTTAAACACACACACACACAGAGAGAGAGAGAGAGAGAGAGAGAGAGAGAGAGAGAGAGAGAGAGAGAGAAAGAAAGAAAGAAAGAAAGAAAGAGAGAGAGCGAAATTGGTTCAAATCTTCCTATTTGGACAGGTGCCCAATAAGCTTTCACTGATGGTAGATTGAACTATATGATGGAATGTATTGTTAATCAGATTTTATGTCTTTTAAAACAACATCAACCAATATTTGCTCTGTGCTCATGTTTTTATTATATTTACTTTAGATTACTTTGAGTTGTATAGAAAAAGAGGTTTATAAAAAGAAAAGTAAAAAAAAATGCACAGTGGCATTGAGGAATAGCCTTAATAGTCTATGCACATTCTGAGCTGTTCTAAACATATTGGCGGCTATTCAGCAGCCTCTGACAATTTATCCCCCCCACCCCACCCCTGTCTTCTGTATTTACCACTTGGTTCTTTGGCAGTGGAGAATGTTTCCCTTATTTTTCTCACCCCTCACAAAAGCTGTGCTCTGCTTAACATGCACATTCTTTCTTTCAGAGCTCTTTGCAGCCCCTCCACCATCTACTACAATTGGCTAAATGCCAAATGGTAGGGTGGGCAGCATAAGGGGGGGGGAGCTTTTTTTCACAGGCAAGCTGTCTTGCAGTTTCTTTCTTGTATTCAAGGTGCATATGGATGCTATTACAGAAACATATTTTTAAAGCATGGATAGATACAGGCATTCCTACAGAACTGATGCACAAAGCTTCTGGTGCTTACAGAGCAAGCCTAGGCTAACATAATGCCAGGGTGCATTGCACCACCGCTATACAAGTTGAACAGCCATTGCATAAAAGTAACCTTGGCCCAGGATAGGAAAAAAAGCAACCAGAAAATACAAAAACAGCATTAAAAATGACAGGCGTGCCCCCAGCATCCCTGGGAACACTGCCAGTGCCCACCAATCACGGACTGCGCCAGTCAACCAATGAACTCAGGACAACAAGGACATCCCCTTGCAGCCCTGCTTGCACACAATATGCAGAATGGCAGCACAGTGTCCAAAATCCATTGGCCCCAATGGCACAGAAATCAGTTTCCCCAGGCCAGAGGGAAGAAGGTGGGGCTACATAAACATACGGTAGCACCTGATTAAAGTCTGCCTGCAAAGAGCATACACAGGTCTCCTAGGATAAGCATTCAAGACCACCCAGGGCAGGATAAGCCTTCTTTTGGCCAAGTAGCCAATGGGAGGAGCCAGCAACAAGGGCAGCCATTGGCTAATGTGGATGGAATCACAGAAGGTGGAAGCTGCTGTTTCCTCCCTCCTGTTGAAGTCAATGGGGAGCAAATTATTTGTGCCAGGTCTGGGGCTGGCGCAGAATTGAGCTGTTGACAAGGATGTAGCTGTGGACTGAAGCAGCATGAGATATGGGGACAGTGTGTCCATCCCCACACATTCCCCTTGACGCTGTTTTGTTTGGGCCATTCTGCCATCTTTGCCAGTGCAAAGGCTCTGCCAACAGAATGTGATCTGAGGTGTGCTGGGTTTGCACCAATTTCTGTAGCCCCTTCAGCTGGAGGAACTCAGGTATTGGATATTTCCCCCCCTTCAGGATGCATGTGTGAATTAGAAGATTTGAAAAATATGGTAGTAATTTTCACAGTATTCATATCATAGGGATATGAAGTAGTGTAGAAATATTGTTTCTTTTTCTTTCTTTTTTTACAATGATAGCTCAATTCTTTGAGTATTTACTCATGACCAAGGCCCACTGAGTTCCATAGAGTTTAATACCACATATATTTGCATATGTGTGTTGTCTTTGGCTGAAACACTGTGCATACTCATTAGACAGTAAGGACCAAGCTGCCCATTGCATCAAATGTATAGCTCAGGCATAGGCAAACTCCAGCCCTACAGATGTCTTGGAACTACAATTTCCATCATCCCTAGGTAACAGAACCAGTGGTCAGGGATGATGGGAATTGTAGTCTCAGAACATCTGGAGGACCGGAGTTTGCCTATGCCTGGTATAGCTTAATGGTTTTTGTTTTTTTTTTAAACTATTCGGGGGCAGGAATCAAGACCACAATGCACAGGGAAGATTTTTGAAGTCCTTTCTGCTGCATTGTGGACCTGATTAAAGTCCCACCCCCCCTGCCGCTATTTGCCATGGGAGGGAAGCTTCTAGTCGGGCCATTCTGGTACTGTACAAGAGAAATGGAAGGCGTCAAGGGAGCCCCTCCCATGAAAAGCTGTTCCAAAGCTCAAATGGAAATAAATCTTTTGCTTCTTGTATCCCTTGTCAAGTATGGAACCTGTGGTAGAACCTCATTGGTGAATCTCAAATGTTGAGGTGTTTTATAGGGGAGAAAGTGTTTTCTGAGATAACTGGCACCTCCTTGGACAATTGGGGCTTTAAAGTTAAAACCAGGTCCTTGAATTGAGCTTGGAAATTAATTGGTGTCTGTTACAGATCTTTTAGAAAAGGTGATAAATATATGAACACCAACTTCAACCTGTCAGTAATCAAGCATTCTACAGTAGCATTCTACAATAGCTTTACGTTTCCAGACTGTCTTCAAAGATTATTGTAGGAAACACTACAATAATCCAGCCTGGAAGTGACCAAAGCACTGATGACAGTTGCCAGGTCTTGCTTCTTTCAGCAGCAAGTGTAACTTCCATCAGTATCAGCCAAAGCTCATAAAAGACCCTCCCAACCTCAGCTACTCCCTGGGACTCCTACATATGTGTCCTTCATTAGAATGGAGAAGGAAGTTGATTAAGACGCATTTTAATGTTCTAAAATGAAGAGGCTAGCATGAAGGAAGGGATGCAGAAATAGTTTTCACATACATTGTTGTTGTTGTTGTTGTTGTATTTATACCCTGCCCATCTGGCTGGGTTTCCCCATACATCCCCTTCGAAAGCATCATCTGAAACTGGATTCCAAGTCTCTTGCAGGGGAAAGCCTGGCTGCTGTGAATTAAAAACTCCCGACTGTTGCCAGGTCCAAATCCTGGGCCAACTCAAGGGTGGAGAGAAAGGAACAAGCACAAACTAGTCACATTAAGTTTTGTCACCTGATGAAGTTCCTCCCTAGGCTGAGCAATGTTCAAGCCTCCCCGTCCCCACACCCCGCTGTCCTTTCATTAGCCACAACTGGAAACAAATTCATGGAAGTGATAGATGGGTAAGTTTGAAAAAAATGGTTTTAGAGAAGGAACTACAGCCTGAAGGTATTGTTAAAATACTTTGTTTTCCATGTTCGCTGTCACCAACATCCGCTGCCCTACTATTAATTTCTAAAAGCATAAAAAGCACAGGTCTAACTCAGGAGCTTTTGTGTTGATTTCATCATCATCATCATTATTATTATTATTATTATTATTATTATTATTATTATTATTATTTAAAAGGTTTCATGGGGTGGAGGAATGCTCATTTGGAAGATGTGATGTTAAATGTCTTGGATTTCTGAGACCAAAGCTGGATTATAAGAAGAGACCAGTGACAAGGCAGCTGAAATATGTTAAATTTTGAATACTAGTTGGTTACAACAAACGTATTTATGATATATTCTGTAGACAACATTCCATAACTATGGAATATTTCACAATAATATAGGACATGACTACCATAGTGAAATTCAAGGCTGCAGCGTGAGTTCCAGTGGGTGATTTTTGATTGACTTGCCTAAAATCCAGGACAAAGCGCCACCTTTTGGAAATTCCCCCTGATGTCAATTCTGCCTTTGAAATCCCAGTAATATCCAGGAAATTCCAGATGTATGGCAGGCCTATTTCTAGGATGTTTAGGGTGCTGTCCTAATATACTCAAGTTGTGCTGACTGAGGGGCTATGGGATATGATGGAACTCATGGTATGCTACTGGCATAATAGATATGCCAGCAGAACCTTGCAGATACATTGGCAGAATGGCTGAAACAGGGTGCAGTCACTATGATGGGCAATACAGAGGATGAGCGCATTTATGCTGTATCATATACCACCTAATTTCATGGTTGCACCCCTGTCAACGACAGAACTTTATACCAACCCAAACATGGAGTTCATTAGCTCCATGTGTGAGTGGCAATCACTTGCATAGTTTCTATTTGGTTGCCACTGCTGGTGTTTCCAGGAACACTGTGGGCATGTTTGTCATTTTAATGTTGTTTTTGTATGTTATGGTTGTGTGTTTTTCCCCTCCCCTCCTGGTCTGAGTATGTATAAGATACAGTGGCTGCTCCATCAATGCAGCAGTAAACAGAGTTCCTCTGCCGTAAAAATGAAACGTTTTCTATGTTGTGGTACTATGTGTGATACAAAAGATCTGAGTTCCTCCACCCAGGAAGCAACTTCCAATCTCTTCCTTTTGCATTGATGCCATTTTCAGTCACGTAATAGTGTTCTATGTCTCAGACAATTAAATATTCTGGGGAGAGATTATGAAAACACTCCTGAATGTTTAGGAAGACATAGTAACGTTTGAAGTAATTGATTTCTAATTCTGTTTCTAGACATCTTTTGATTTCCAGCCACCAAAGGATGGACCTGGAACTGATTTTACTGAAACCATTGTGATATTTCCCATAGGTTCCAGAAATAAGCATGATGTTGCTGTTCCTATAGTCTGTCATTTTGGGATTAAAATGCATCAGATATTTTGGACTTCCATTGAGAAGATTTACATAACAGATGTTTAAATGCATCTTGGAATGATTGAATAATGAAGAAAATGAATCATTTGCTTCTGTTCAATAGATCCGGACATCTGCGACTAGTTAGCAATGTGCAGGCTTTCACAAACAAAGAAATCCTAGGCCGAAAGATAACCATATGACTTCATTAATTCAGATATATCAGAATGCTGTGTTTGTTTTCATGTTAGAAAAATGTAGATATATGGGTATACAGAGGAATGTGGAGAGGATGAGAGGGAGGAAAGATGAAGAAACCTCGCAATGCTTAAGGCCAGAAAGGGGCAAGTGTACTAGGAACAGTGGCCAAGAGCTAAGATAGTTAAAGGAAGTGAGACTAAATAAAGTGAAAAGCAAGGGACTGTGGGTATTGGTTTGTAATACACATCTAATTATTTGGCTGGAGACTTCTAGTATTGAGTTTATGTTACTACAGTGGTACCTTGGTTCTCAAATGGCTTAGTTGTCAAACAAATTGGCTCCCGAACGCCGCAAACCAGGAGGTGAGTGTTCCGGTTTGCGACACGGCTTCTGTGGCTTCCGATTAAGTGCAGGAAGCTCCTGCAGCCAATTGGAAGCCATGCCTTAGTTTTTGAATGGTTTCGGGGGTAACGGACTCCTGGAATGGATTAACTTCGATAACCAAGGTACTACTGTACTATGTTTTGTACATTGTGGAAGGACAGCTGCCATTTGGGCTCATGTGAGGAAGCACAATTTTCTTAATTAACCCAAACAACCCTAAATAATTACTTTATACTACATGAACACTTGTGAAGGCTTCTGTACTAGAAGTATTACTGACCTTGTTGTATCACCTGATCTTCCATGAGGTACACTTCTTCTCCCCACCCTACAACTGCAGAAGTTGGCTAATATATATTTAACACACACACAGAGAGAGTAAGTGCATTAGAATCATCTTGTCAGATGCAATTTGAACAATTCCACAGAAGGCTTTAGGCTGCCTTAACAGTTCACCACAGCTTTGACCTACATGGAATGAACTTTGCTGGGATGAGGCAGTGATTAGGTTTTAATGAGAGCTGATCCCCAGGATTCGGGGGGGGGGGGATGCTTGCTGCTTTATAGGAAAAGGCTAGTAGTTGAACAATGAGCAGCTGCTGCTGTGTGCATGGCGTGGACGTTTTCTTGTCCGCCTGGTTTGCCCCCTTAACTGAGTTTTAAATTGTGGATGAAACTGGTGCCTCACAGTATTTATCATTCTGTTGTTTGGGTTGGCATTCCAAACTAAGCAGACCTACTTAAAATGTATAGCCTATGCAGAGATTCATTCATTCCCACACACTCACTAGGCCATATGCTTTGAACAGACTTGGGTGAAAACGACATGATGAAGAGACACAAACAAGGTAAATGTTCTACCAAGGGATCATTACATTTAAATCAGCAAAACCTCTCATGATTATTATTTTTAATTGCATACGTTTATTGCAAAAAATAACATACTGTTAAAGCATCTAAGATACAGAAATGATGGGAGAGTTGCTTTTGTACATCGTAATCAAATGAGAGTCAAAACATGCCATATCTGTGGAGTCCAAAGACTCTTTCCAAGGAACTGTTTCATCATAACCTAGTTCAGTTGTATAGCAAACAATGGATATTGATTGACAAAAGAAATGATGTGTCTGGAATAATAATGTTTTGACTCAGGCACAGAATCAGTTACTTTTTTAAAGGTCCTGTTTGAGGAAACCCCATTAGGTATTCAGCCTTTCCTGAGATACTCTACAGTTCCCAAAGACTTGGCTTGGAGCTCACTAAGCTTAGTTATATTTGATAATCCCTCTTTTCCATTTCTGGCACTGTCTGAAGGCCCCTTGAGCCTAGACTTCCTAGGCTGGCCAATAGGAGCATTGGGAAGATTGTATTGTGTGTTTTATTGTTGTTAACAGCTTGAAAGATCCATGTCTTAATGTTTGTTTTCAAACATTTGTTTACATTTTTGCAAAATTAAGCATAGGTTGTGAAAATAGTTGAAATAAAATTTGGATCCCCCTCTTATATTCAATGGGTGTAATTCAACATTGTCCTACTACAAACATTCAATCTGAGCAAGTATATCAGCTTGTCAGAAAGAGCAATCTGAAGCTCACTTTGTAAGCACATTATCTTTTTAAAATGCATTATCTGCTTTTAAAATATGGGAGGGGTGTTGTTGTCATCAACTGAGCTTTACTCAGAGTATACCCAATTAATAGCCCTACTCTGAGTAGGACTTGCACTGAATACAACCCATTGATTGTGAAATGATGTTTAGCAAACTTCCAACTAGTAAAATCTTGACATGTCTGGAAAAACAAAAATCCTTTTTATTCCAAGGAAGTTTGCTTTTCATCAATTGATCTTACCTATTTTGCAAAGAAATTGTAGTATGTGAGCTGGAAAGTTTCTAGTTCAGAGCTGTCATCCATCATGAACCCTCTAAGTAACACTGCTCTTGTAGTTTGAGCAATATGACTTGCCTTGTAGGATTGTTGTAAGGATTGCTATCATAATGTAAATGAAGTAATTTGAATACTTGAAATTTGTTATAGATACATGCTAAATATTCTAATAAGCATGACACTGCAGTAAACCTAGAGAAAGTAGTCATTAACTCAAATCCTTTCAAATCCAAAGGACTTGGCTCTTAGCTTTCTATGGGAACTTCTAGAGGGTGGCTGTATATTGCAAAAGGGTCATTCAGATCTGATTTTGTGTGTGTGGATGAGATCTGCATGTTTGCTTCCATGCATTCTGTTTTTGCAGTCATGCATATTCATTGCCTTTCTACTGTTTCTGCTTATACACTCTGGAAGTGTGTGTTATAGTGCTTCAGTCCTTATTAATTTTACTATATCTTGGAATGGCTGCGCATAGTACTCATCATCTCCCAACCTTAAAGGTTCAGGAGAGAGACTGTTTCAATGAACATTGTCAACTTTCAGAAGGGAGTAGTTTGCAGAAACTTAAATAGCCCACCGTTGTCATGGAGATGCTCTGTTCATTGTTAATAGGATATTCAGCATAGATAGCACCTGTTTCATTCATAGAACTATAGTAGGCCTACTGGATTATCATTATTGGCTTTTAGCACATTTGTAAGGAGCATCTTTTAAAACCAGTTCTGATTAGCAAGATTTTATGAGTATTCATTTAAATGCTCATAATACTCTTCTATAGTAAAGACATACAGCTCAGTCCTATGTCTACATAGATGCAAGCTGTACTGAGCTGAATGGGGTTTACTCCCAGGTAAGGTCTTAAGATTTAGTGTCAGGAGTATAACGTATTCCTGGACACCGCAGAGTTAGATGCAGACTTTTCTGGAAGCTTCTGGCTGTTGTGTAATTGACTGGACAGCACAACGCAGGAACTCAAATTCAAATTCAAATTCAGCAACTCACTGGATAACTATATACAGTATTTATTGATTGAAGCAACTAGTATCCATAAGTTACTATTTACAGACTTTACAAAATAAAAGAAACAAAACATAAAATCTTTTCCTCTCTGTCTCTCTCTCTCTATACTGACCACTTTCTCTACACCAACCATACACTAACCACACTAACCACAAAGCTCTCACACAGAGCTGAGTCTTTAGGAACTCATCGACCAATCACAGGTCGTTGCTAAGGGTCTGAGAGAGAGCAGATCTGGGCTTTCTGCCAACTACTAATTGCTTGGAGATAGACAGCTGCAATTCTGCACGTAGGCAACTCTGAAATCTCTAACATAAGGTAGTATAGATTACAACTTCATTTTCTAACCCAAATAAATGGGGCGGGGGGACTGGCATTATCTTTGTGCTAATGCATCTACAAAACAAATTTAGATCTCCTTGTGCTTTTAGTTTAGGATAATTTATTGGTGCACCCTATGACTCCTGGAAAGTAAATATATTGAATAAATCTCACAGAAGCCAAAAACTCTTTGCACAACCAAAACCCTCTGTTTTGTTGTACTGTATATGGCAAACTCTCTGTTATAGCTTCACTTCTTTATATTTCCTTGCTTATTCAAAGAAGTCATAAAAGTGGTGAATCAACTGGCTAAAGGCTTCATGGGCATTGGCTTGACTTTCACCTACTCCATCCACATGACTTCCCTTTCGGCTGCTGTCACTCATAGCTCTTAAGATGCCATAAAACTCTTACCTAAGAGAACACCCAACAGACGTTCTCTTGTACTGTGTTGGCCAGTACCCACAGAGGAATGCACATGGGAAATGATAGGTTGCAATGGGTTCTGTATGTCTGTATTCAGGAAGGATGTGAAAAATACAAGATCCTGTTGTTCACTACTCATTGGGTGATCCAGGGAAAAATGCATGGACAAAGATCTTAATGTAACATTTTCCATCTGCTTATCACCTTGAGCCATATTATGACCTACATGGCTTAAGTGGCAGATAAGGCGGGACAATGAATCACATGTCCTTATCCATCCCCATGGCTGATGCCACTGCCACCCACCATCACTGTTTTTGTGCCTGTAGCATTTGGTACTTCAAAAAGTGGCTAAGGGCCAATGTGAGACTCTCTGGACTGCCCACCTCTGGCCTCACTCTGAGGAAGATACTGTGGGTTAGATGGGTGTCACAGGTGCTCTCTAGGTCATGTTCTGAGGAAGGAGCACTTCCTCAAAGTACAGCATGCAGGTGTCTTGCACCAGTTCTGTGGAACTGATTCTAAAAGCAGTACTGAATGAATGAGAAAAATAGGGCCTTCATTTAATAAAGTGGGAAGTTATATTCTGATGATTCGCTTCTATACCTGCCTTCCTTAATGGGAGGCATAAAGGTCTCTATATGTGCCTGCAAGGCCTTTGACCCAAGATTTTAATTTTTAAAAATTCCAGGCAGCTAGGCTTGCTTCAAAGCAAAGTCCTGGTGAGGCTCTAGCTGTTTGGCCTCTTCATTTCTCCAGAATGCCACTGGCCCCCATGTGGGCCCAAAGGCATTCTTTTGGAAATAAAGATGGTAGTTAGCTGGAGTCTTGCTAGCACTTCACTTTGAAGTTTGCCTAATGGCCCATAAAATGTTTTCAAAATGGGACTGTACTCTGCCTGATAAATGTATTGGTGGGAGGCAATGAAGAGTGGGTTTTTTTGGGGGGGGTAGGCCTTGGGGTTAAGAAAGCAGCGGAGAGAGTGGGCACAGAGGAAAGTCAGAGAAAGAACACTCTCTCTCTCTCTCACACACACACACACCCCCGTAACTGAAAGGTTTTGAATTTGCATAGTTTTAATGCAGGAGCCCCCAAAGCCACCATTAAATAATGGATCACTTCGATCTCCATACTCTGAACCATAAAAATAATGGATTTGGCATTTGTGGTACCCCTATGGCACAGAAAATGAATCATTGGACTGGATTGTTATGGTTTGTCATTCTTTTTTTACAATGATGCTCCTCAAACCACAATGAAATCATATGGCACCTTTGTGTCCGCAGGTGTGTTCTGTGAATTACTGGTGGTTTTGCTGGCATCCAACAAAAAATAAAAGTCTTTTGGATCAACATTTTTGTGACACTGCTTCCCTGGAAAGTGCTGGACCTCTAGAGCTACAAATGTAAGTTTTAATTTGATGGTGGTTTGGGGGAACCCTAGGTAAAAATCATGCAAATTCAAGAGGATTCATGTTATTCTGGAATCGGATCCAGCTTTTACCCAGACCTCATGGAAAAGTGTATCCCTTTTTTCCTACATATGTATATGCGAGCAAGTTGGGCTGGGGGTTGGAGTAACAGATGAGGAGAGAAGTGACCCTGTGCCCATGTGAGAAGAAGAAGAGGAGTTTGGATTTGATATCCTGCTTTTCACTACCGGAAGGAGTCTCAAAGCGGCTAACATTCTCCTTTCCCTTCCTCCCCCACAGCAAACACTCTGTGAGGTGAGTGGGGCTGAGAGACTTCAGAGAAGTGTGACTAGCAGCCCAAGGTCACCCAGCAGCTGCATGTGGAGGAGCGGAGACGCGAACCCGGTTCCCCAGATAATGAGTCTACCACTCTTAACCACTACACCACACTGGCTCTCTGCCAATTATTCAGGAAAAGTTTGCAGACATATTTTATAAATTGGGGAAATGGCCAAGCAACTTCATGTATCATATTTTTAAAACAACGAAAACTAAAAGTTCTAAGGCTCTACAAGTAGGAGTAATGGGCTGCTAGTTTGAAAATGTTTGACTTCACATTCATCAGTATCTTTGGTGACTTTTCCATTAACTTAAATAGTATCTGGACTTTCTGTAGCATTTTTCTTCTGTCCAGTTTGGTTTCCATCATTCTTACTCCTTTCATGTGCTTATGAAGGGCACAGATTCAGCTACTGGTAATCAACAGTAAGTAATGGAAATGATTAAATGTTAATCATCACTCTTTTGAGAAAATAAATGCCTTTATGTTTAATGAAGTTCAGCACTTGTAAAATTTCATTTCAATAGACATTGTTTTTTCTCTTGAAGTTTAATAACTGTCTGGCTCTCCATTGTGAAATACTGAATGAAAGGAAAAAGGAAAAAGGACACACAACCCATTGTACAAAAAAAGTTTTTAAAAAGGACTTCCACCTAAACTGCACTTTTCAGTTCTGTGTACAGTATTTCTATTATGTAACAATAACAGGTCAACATTCCCCTATGTACTGTATGCTAGCATAAAAACACCAGGCTGTAGTTCTTTGGGAAAATGTGGTTATACAATGATAAAATCACAACTGAAATTGATTGAAGGGTCTGTACTGATAGATGGTTTAGCAATGAAATACACAGATACAGTTCTTAAACTAGAATTATCTTTTGCCAGAGCACTTAGTTAGGTCACATGAATTTCTAATAAATATATTGCCATAAGTGATTTGTATGTGGCCTTATGCAGAAGGAATCACATTCTTTATCACATTCTTCTCAAGCATATATGGTTACAGGGGATGGCATCCCTTTGCAGAAGAATTAAAACCCAGCTATTGAAGCCCAGCTAATGGGAGTTGGAGTACAAAATAGCTGGAAGGTACCAGATTGGGGAAGGCTGTCCTACCCACTTTGACCTAATTATGATTCAGTTGACAGTTTAAATAACTGGTGCCACGTGTCAGTTGTCATATCCTCATTAATCTTGTGTAATCTTGATGTGAAATTATAAATGTTCTGTGATTCTTCAGCTGAAAAATTAGCTGTGGAACTAACAGCCTGTTACTGACTCCAGCATGGACTATGAAAATGAGGAATGAAAATTTACTAGAAATTCCACATAAAACAACCCTGGTGTTTTATAGTTAAGTATTGTTCAGCTTCCAGTTGGTATTATATCTGAATGAAGACTAAGCTAGCTCTACACTTCTCTCCAGTACTGCATTTTATACTTTATTATCATACTGTTATCTAGTTTTGTTGTGAATTGCTTTTGGAGGTGGAAACAGATTTTTTTTTATGTAATGAATATCAATAAGGGAATGCCATATCTGTTTTAGGCTGTTGGTGGGAAATAAGAAAACTGGAGTAATTGAGGGAGAAATTAGAGAGGCACCAGATCATCAGGTTTATGTTTCTCAAAGCTCATCCTGAAAAGAAAGAAAAGAAAAACCTAAAAACAAACCAGAATGCAACTCTGATCCTAAAGAATGCATATCTTAGGTAGTGACAGAGTAACTTGAACAGCTGCTGCTGCTGCACTCTTTAACTTGTTTACACTTGTTTTTAAAAGTTTTTTTGTAAGTCACTTTGAGTTTTTTTTCCTGAATAAGTGACTAATAAACAATAAAAAATAAAAATAAAATAAACAACTGCTTCCACTCTAGAGCTCCTTTGTGTTGCAAATGCAGTTTTGTTGCAATGAACTGGAAACATAATGAAAACAGAGGTTGCACCCAGCCTTTATACTGTTACAAAAGTAGCATGGTCATCTCAATAGGGTCTTGTTCCCCACAGCAGTACAGCCCTGGAGCCCAAGGCATCTCTCCCATTCTCTCTTCAGCCCGCCTGCCAAGATGGTTCTGGCCTTTGTTTCCCTTCTTGTTCCCAGGACATCTTTCATAAGACTGCTGAAGAAAAAGTAAAAACGAATGAAACCCAGTCACTAGGGGCCTGGTGAGGAGGAAGTGGTGGAACTGCCAAGCCAGGCCAGTGAGGGTCCCTTCTGAGCCTCTGGGACTGTGCACCAGTCCCTGTCTTGGCTGATCACTGACCCCAGGTCTGCTCTTCTCCATGGCCAAGGTCCTTCTAGAGTATTTACTGCCTCTCTTGCTCATCTTGTTGCTCGACAATCTTACTCAGAAAAACATTTCAGCTGCTCATGCACTGAATATGTCGAAGTCAGGAAAGCAACAGGAAGAAGTGAACAAGGGGAAAAAAACCTTCAATGAATAGAATGAAGATATACTCTATCCAGAGTAAGCTACCTACACCCCAATAATCTCTTGGTTATCTTATGATGTACTTTATGTGGGGCTGCCTTTGAAGATGGCGCAGAAGCTCCAGCTAAGAATATTGCTCCCTGTATTTTTAACTGGTAAAGTTCCTTCAGATCACAGCTTGCCTATTTTAAAAGAGCTTGGCTGACTCCTCGTTCACTTCCAAGCCTAATTCAAAGTGCTGGTGCTTACATTTAAAGCCCTAAAGCTGGAGCTTGGAACCTGTGACTCTCAGTTCAGTTCAGACCAGACATACGTTAATGGAAGAAAGAAGCATAAGAGGCATTAAATATATAATATAGTGGAGAGGCTGCATGGAGGAGAGGGATGGCCATATTAGAAGGTGATTCTGAGGCAAAGGCCTGGGGTGAGCCTCTGATAACAGAGCTGGGATTTACTTGAGACCATCTGCTTTCCACACCTGTGCTGTGTTTCCCCTACCCCCTCACTCCCAGCTTGCACTTGGCAGCACTGGTGGGTTAGGCAGCTGTGATCTCTTATAGCAAACCCTCGCTGCCTTGTCCCTCATGCACAGAAACTTTTTTTGCAGTGGTTTTCGAAGCCAGAGGTTTTGTAAACTTTGGACTTGGATATCACACTAAACTTTATTTTTCTATGTATGCAATGGGATAAAGATTTCGTATGGAGAAACTGAGCAGGCCAATTAAGGACCATCTTTTCAAAACCATATTTCCTACATATATTTTATTTATTATTACTTATTAACTTGCACTAGTGCTAGACTACCAGCAAGTGATTGTTATGCGCTTCCTTAACATTACAGACTGTTTCTGTAACAGGTCAGGGCATTAAAAGTACAAATTGTTTATGGGAAGCAAGTGCAGTTAACAGACTTGCACCTTGCTTAGAAGTGTTGCTGCAACAAACGTAATTACTATTTAAGCATCTATGGTAATGTGCAGTGCTATGGCAAGCACAAATGTAAGTGTTTAAGCAATTTAATACAAGCAAAATCCATTACATAATACAAAATGAGGTGTTAAATTGTATTATAAATTTGCTTTTGCTTTCCTGCAAGGACATTTGTCAGCTGAGGGCAAACTTGGGGGGAAGTGAAAAGTAGCTATGCCAAGAGAATGACATACTCTCTTTCTCTCCCTCCCTCAAAATATGGGCCCAACATACTGTTTGCCTTGCAAATTTTGGGTCCCATATCTCGTGCACAGAGCCTGTTGTTTTATTATTGGTTTTGTTGTATCTCCTCACATGCAAGATATTGTTACCTTTTACCGCTGTTAGTCATAAGCCTAAATAACCATGGTGCATCTGCACCAGCAAAACCAGACACCTTCATCTACCCCAGCTGCAATAAAACATGTCACTCCCATATTGGTCTCTACAGCCACAGCAGGCACTGTAACTCTCCAGTGATTTGACTTTACCCCCTATAGCACATTCTTCCATTGTCTTTCAAGACATACAGATGCTAACAACAACTCAGAAAACTGCATGACTAGCATGATTATAGTTAATATAGGATAGCCAACTATGAGATGATTGACAAACTAGGAAATACTTAATTGGAATTTTGCCTCTACCAAGCACTCACTTGAAACAAGTCACTCTTTCTTAGGCTTAGCACTTCCTTCTCCCGCATATGCAATACAAAGGTAATAAACGTTATAAACCTATCTTTCAAAGCTTTTGTAAGGATTACAGGATAGGCCTAATGAATGTGAAGCACTCTGAACACCTCTAAAGCACGCTATCGCTATAAAGGAAAGTGCTATTTGTTTTACATTTTTATTGCTTTAATTATGGTTTTGTGACTATTTGTTTTCATGGATTTTAGCCAAATTTTACCTAGAATTTTATCAGTAGACCATTTGGATGATTTCTTTTTTTTAATCAAGAGGTTTATAAACAGCAAGGCTTTGGAGTTGCTTTCAAAGAGCACCAGTCATAAGATGCCACAAAAAACCTTCTTTGAAAGTTAGGGAAGGGCACAGTAATGCATTCTAGTTTTGCTGATTGAGGTGGTGCAATTGATGTAGGGCAGCCAAAATAGTTTTGCCAAAACAAAAGAGAGCATATGCCTTATTTGCACATTTAGGAACTTGTACAGATGTTGAGGCATAATAAAGGAATTTGCAGAACTAAGTTTCAGGAGGTAAATGCTAATAAGCTATAAGCTGGGTTTCTGCTGGTATAAACTATACAAAAGCAGCCAAGGATAGGCCTCATCTCAGTGTCTGAAGAACAATGGTTAGCTCAGGAGGAGGTGGTCATTTGGACTCTTGATGTCATGGATCACTATAGAATTAGGGAGGCATGAGGAAAATCATGCATGAAGACATCATACAGGAAGAACGATCTCCTACATTTTATTTTAGATAGTCGGTCTATCCATGTGAAAAGGATCTAGGTGTCTTAGTGGATCACAAGCTGAACATGAGCTAGTAGTGTGACAGGTGTTTCTCTCTCTCTTGTTAAAAAAAGAAATAAACAAAGAGTAGACTGCACAATCAAAAGCAGTGTCCCAATCATGGGTAGTAGTATTTCTTCTCTATTGTGTGCTGGTCATACCACATCTGAAGTCATGTGCTCAGTTCTGGTCACATTTTAAGAAGGCTATGTGTACAGACGGAAGTGACCAGCATGTGTCTAAAAACAAAGTCCTGTGACAAAGAGTTGTAAGAGCTGAGTATGTTTATCCTGGAGAAGATTAAGGACACAGTGGTCTTCAAATATCTGAAGCACTATGATGCAGAACATGGAGCAGACTTTGCTCTCTCTTGCACTATTAGGCGTCATGAGACGTAACAGTGGAAATTGCAGGGCAGCAGGGGAAGCTTCCCAATGGCAAGTGTGCTATTCCACTGTCAAGAGGTGGTGGGCTCTCTCTTGCTGTTGGTATTTAAGTAGAGACTGGATGACCATTGGTCAGGGATGTTATAATTGCATCTTGCATGGCAGACTTTGCATTGAGCTAAGAGTTGGACAGAGAGTTGCACCTCCAAGGTCCCTTCCAGCTCATTGTTTGTAAACATATATATTCCTGAGACTGTTTTCACATGGGAACTCCCCATTACCTGGCTGTAAGATCTAGTGCAACCAGTTCAACTAAAGACAGAGCCAATGTTCATGCCAGCAGCAGATTTCCCACAGTTGGCCAACCTCTTTGCGCAAACTGGAGAAACTGCCATGGTCACAGAACACACACCATAACCAAGAGCACATAATGAACTCTTTAACTGGCTACAGTAGAACACTTCTTTCAGGTGGGATGGCACCCTAGGTGAACCAGGAAAAGCACGTGCACTCAGAGGCACCATATGGGTGACCCTTGCCTCAAAGTATCCAATGCTGGTGCAGAAATTATTTATGCGAATTTAGAGAGGCATGTGGCAAATCTTGCAAGAGGCACAATAAGTCCCATTTGCTGTTGTTTTTTCTCTACCACTGTGTGAACACTTGAGAGAGCCAGTACAGGATTTTAGACTGCTGGATTAGGTCCTAGGTTCAAAAGAAGTTCACTGGGTAGTCAGAGGATGGCCCTGTGCCAATCCCTCTCTCTCAGCCTTGCCTCCCAGTGTTGTTGTGCAGCTAAAAGAGGTGGGAGGATACTGCCCCTGAACGCTGATGCAGGGTGGCGAAACATTCGTCGATCCAGGAACCTTGTGGGTGGCCCTCATCCCGCAGGTTTCCTCCTGCTTCGTTATTGGCATTCTGATACATACACACACACACACACACACACACACACACACACACACACACACACCCCTTCTCTCCGACCAGTAGACCACTCTCAACACACCTTTGCAACACATCGCAACGGAATGGGGTTACCGCAGGCTGCAAAGCAGCTCTCAAGTGGCTCGCGCTGATGCCAGAAACTAGAGAACCTCTTCAGAAACCCATTCGCAAGGGTTCGCCTCTTCCAGCGCGTGCTAGTGACGGGTGAAGCGGCCCATTGCCAGTCCGCGCGGAATGAAGCTGGAAAGCGGTTTCTTATTGCCGAAAACTTCCCCAAGCTAGAGCTTTTGAGTTTTCCTCCCGCGAAGTTCGTGCCTGCAAGCCTGCCCATGATAGCGGGCTACTACTAGGCAGGGCGCGAAGAAAAAACAAAACACCACAACAAGGCGAGGAAGAGGGATAAGAAGAAGCGCGGCTCTCGGAGGGAGCGAGGCATTCCGGAGTCTTTTGTGGCAGCGCGGCCTGAACCCCGCTGCGAGGAGAGCAGCGGCGGCGGCGGCGGCGCTTTGCATTGCATTGCGGCTGAGGACACCAGCAGGGCTCGAGGGGCGGGAACCTGAAGCGGAGCGGCTCCTCCTCCTCCTCCTCGTCTTCGCCTCCGCCGCCGCCGCCGCTGCCGGTGTGGCCGGGCGCTGCTCCCTCCTTCCGTCTCCTCACCATGGTTGCAGCAGCACAAAGCGCGAGCGAGCGCTGGAGGCCGCTCCCGCCGTGAGCCTCGGCCTGCCCGACAACAACACTCCTCCTCCTCCTGCTGCTTCCCCTCAGGCACAGCTCCGCCGCCCCTTCCCTCCCTCCCTCCCTCCGGCTCCCCCTTCCCAGGCCGGAGACGGAGCCCGAGCCCGGCCAGGACGCGGCGGCCCCTTTCCCGCCCCGCCGCCTGAGGGGATGCGGCGGCGGCTGAGGCGGGAGAAGCAGGGCGAAGACGACGGCCGCGGCAGCGGCGAGGACGCCGACAACAGTGCCGGGCAGCCCGGCAGAGGCGGAGCTGGGAGTCGCTGCTGCCGGCAACAGGCCCCGACCGGGCGGCGGCGCTGCTGAGGCCGAGGGGCTGGTCGCCGCCGCCGCCGAGGAGGAAAGAGCGGCGGCCCGAGTGAGTGACGGGCGGCCAGCGGGAGCCGCCTCTCGCTCCCTCCTCTCTCTTGGCACCAGCCGCTGGGGGCTCTGAGAAGCCCGCCTCGCCTCGGGGCCAGGAATAGGCGCTGGTGAGCGGCAGGAGGCGAGCGGAGGGGCCGGGGCGCCTCGTTCGGCCCGGAGCAGAAAAGGGGGCGAGATGGCGTCCTACGTGGATAACAACTTCCGCCAGGCGGTCATGAAAAACCCGGCCGACAGGAGCCCCCAGGTATTTCTCCACCCCCGAGCCATGGCTCAGGCAGCTTTCCCTCGAAACCCACCTCAATCTCCTCTTGCTGGTCTTGCAATCCTCTCTCTCTCTCTCTCTCTCTCCCCCCCCCACCCTCGCCATGTATCTCATTTGGGGGTAATTTATCTGTCTGTGGTCCAGAGGAGAGCCCAGCCATAAACAGCCCCTCTCTTCCCCTGCGTTTCCCCACGCCAGCTCGGCCTACACATTTAGTATGACTTCCCAATGCCCCATAAATGAGATATAATGCATATATAATATCTCTGTTGGCACAATCGCGGGCGGCGGCGAGTTCACTCCGTGTCCTTTATTAAAAAAAAATCATAGCCGCCTATGTCAACAGAGCTGTGATGTTAAGTGATTGTAAGGGTGACGGGTGGGTATCGTCACACACAAAAACACACACACACACACACCCCGCCCGCCAGCCTGGTCAACGTAGTTGCAATTGGATGGCATTCTCTGGCTCTTAGAAAAGTGTGTATGTTTTCCCCAAACGCCCCCCTCCTTCTCCTCCAAACAACTGAGTTACTTTAGATTCCTCCTCTTGTCTACACAGAGAGATACATCAGCTAATCTGCTGTTTTCAGATATCTCTAATCCCTTTTCTACTTACGGGAAGAAAAGCTTCTCTCATTCATTCACAACACTATCACTAGGCTCCCCTCCCCCTATCTCCACCAGCATTGTAACCCCTTAGATGGGTGCTAGTATTAAGATGGATGCTTAATTTAGTCTTTCACCCTTCTCTGCTGCTAAGTTTGACTTGAGCATTCATTTCAGTAGGTTGATAGCTTCATACCTAATCTGGGGGCGGGGGGCGGGGTAGTGTGGTTTAAAATCTCACCCCTCCCAGTTTGGATATTGGATTTCCACAACATTGCTTTCTGAATAGCTATGCTAAAAAACAGAAACAAAACAACCTTTAATGAACAAGCTAAGTGCAGCACTTATTAAAATGTTAGGGCGTAGTGGCTTTAAGATTTGTTTATTGTGGTAAGGGTTTTGAGCTCTGCTGTAAAGGAACTGAGATATATCATTTGGTGTATTGGCTTGTGATTGCTATGAGATAATGGTGCAATAAGCTGTAGTCTCCTTTGCATGTGGTACTTAAGATACCCATTGTAAAGTATGCCAGTGATTCTCCCTCGGAAGAGAACATTTAGATAAAATACTTTTTTGGGGCATATTTTATAATGTCATGCACAAAAGCTTGTTGTTTAGGATGCTTCACATCCTAACTTGAAAGAAGAAATCATTTATTTCATATGCTTTCTTTCCTTACTGTTTTTGCCATATTTTTATTAATCCACAATGCTTTGTGGTACTTCTGGCAGATGTATGTTGCTCAAAAATGCAATGAGCTTCTCCAGCAATGTGATGTGTTTCTTTTTTATCCATCTGTACATTTCATTTCTGGCCTGGTTTTGTGGAATGTCAGGAATTGGCTTGGTTTCTTTGTCAGATTATTAGCCCTTGGTAAACAGGATCTGAATTGAAAGATGAGGCTCATAGAGTACATTTTGATAGGATAACCCTTTTAAGGTTGTGCTAAGCTGCAAACAGATTCTGTCTGATTTGGAACAGTGACTGTATGGGTTATTAGTGCCAATTGTTAAAAGAAAAATAAGCTTTTTTTTTTTTAAACCAAACCTGATCCCTCTCTCTAGCCTTGTCTCAATAGCTAATGCTTTATGGTGTTAGTTTGCTTGTTAGAGTTAGTGCCATCTGTCTTGCTTTCTAAGGGGTCTGTATTGCCGTGTATTGCCATCCATTTCCATGGTTGTTGGGCAATTCTTGGGTCCTTTTTAGGTTAAAGTTTTAAATTGTGCACAAATCCAATTAATTGATTTTGAGACTACTCACCCTTAAACTCTTACCATTAACAAATTGCAGTAGGCAGTGTCAGAAACTCTGATATGAAAGCTAGGAGCTAAATGGCACCTCAAACCTAGGTTATGAGCGCAACAACGAAATGTCTAAGCACACTTTTTTAATAGCAAGAATATAGAGCTGAAAATGAATGAACTGCAGCTAAAATATTATGTTCATTTTTCACATGGACTAGTCTTTCCCTGCCCACCCCCCTAATATTCTTAAGAGGGTCTTCAGAGAGTAGCTGAAAGTGGGGAGGCAGAAAAAGGTCCTCCTTTCCTTCATTCTGCTCGTGCTAATGAAATTTGCTGTCACAAAATGCACCTAGAACAATGGGAGTACATGGACACACACACGCACACACACATGCATACCTACATACATACATACATACACACACATATATACACATACATACATGCACCTGGTGTTTATGGTTTGGATGTGAGTCAAACCATATCTTAGTTGTTTTCTTTTTTAATTGATGTTGTTACTGGTTTTTACTATCTTGCTTTAGTGGTATGTTCTTATGTCCTTGCTTGACCTTTTAACTGTGACTATATTTACACAGTTCCCTGGGGGGTTCTGGTTGTGTGTAGTAAGGCCCAGGAAAAGCTGCATTTTTATTAATGGGCCTCTGACCTGCATATTGGAATGATAGGAAATGAAAACTGTTGGTCAGCAGCAAGAAAACTGGCTGGATTTCAGCATCATCTAGTGGTCCATTAGGCTAGGGTAAATGTGTTCTGTGCCAAATAAAGTGAACTTTATTTTATTGTCTTGCTGCCATATATATATATATATATATATATATATTAAAGGAAAGAAGTGACACAGTAAAAAAAATTGCTTTAGTGTCAAGATAGGGCCAACATAAATGGTGCAGAATGCTAAATCCAGAACACCAGGACTGCATTAGCACTGTAACCATTAAGTATCTGCAGACTGAAAACACTGTGGCAACATGCTTTAAAAGGTAGCTTTTAAAAGGTAGTAAGGCCCCAGTTGGCCTTTTATATTAGTTTAAAAGAAAAATTCAGACTGAAGGGAACTTGGTTGGCAACACTGGAAACATTTTAAGGCTAGCAAATGGACATTTTGTTTTGGATTTTACCAATTGAATAAAGGATGATACTTTGCCCTTATTGTGATTTCAGTTGCTATTTCAATAATAAACTTTCTCTTACATAACTACAGAGTTATTTCAGTTATTTCTTTTCAATCTTGCACTGTCTCAGTAGGTGCCTCTAATGCTACAGTCTATGTACACTTACCTGGATTAAGTTTCATAAATTGACATGCATAAGATTGCACTGTAAGACTATTTCATTCAGTGCATCTTTAAGGCAGCCAACTAAGTTCTTGGGTTTACTTAAGTTGAGATGGTTTACCGTTCATTTCATACTGGTTTTATAGACAAACCTTTCAACCAGATTTATATTTTGCCTTCTATCACTGGTTGGTACAAACTGAACAGTCTCAGTGTTTAAATATGGCTAAATTGTCAGTCCTGAAATTAATGGGGATAAGGGGCTCCTAACCTTAGTGCCACTGCAGCATGACTAACAAGATGTCAGGCCAGGATTGTGAGCAGGATGTGGCATATAAAATATTAATGATGAAGGCAAAACATGTGGAAGATATATCCACTATATGTATCTTTTCATTCCCCCATAGGTGTATTTCCCCCTAATGTGTATGTGTGTATTTTAACAATTTATAATTCACATTTTAACCCTGAATATATCTTGGAAATTTCAGACATGATCTAGTCCACTATGGATACAATGCACTCTCACATGCAGAAACGTACTGGGAGCCAATGCAGATCTCTCAAGACCAGTGTTATATGGTCTCAGCAGCCACTCCCAGCCACTAGTCTAGCTGCCGCATTCTGGTTAAATTGCAGTTTCCGAGTCACCTTCAAAGGTAGCCCCATGTAGAGTGCATTGCAGTAGTCCAAGCGGGAGATAACTAGAGCATGCACCACTCTGGCAAGACAGTCTGCAGGCAGGTAGGGTCTCGGCCTGCGTACCGGATGGAGCTGGTAGACAGCTGCCCTGGACACAGAATTAACCTGCGCCTCCATGGGCAGCTGTGAGTCCAAAATGACTCCCAGGCTGCACACCTGGTCATTCAGGGGCACAATTACCCCATTCAGGACCAGGGAGTCCTCCACAGCAGCCCACCTCCTGTCCTCCAAGAACAGTATTTCTGTCTTGTCAGGATTCAACCTCAATCTTTGATCTAACAGCTCCAAAGTAATTAAAATTGTGGCTTGCACACACAGAGTTGTATATTTGTAGTTGTTTATATTCCCATTTAACATGTGTGGTCCATATTATTTTACCCCCAAACAACACCAATCTTAATGTTTCCCCCTGTTTACCCAGTAATGGGATAATATACAGTCATGCCTCAGGTTACAGACGCTGCAGGTTGCATGTTTTCGGGTTGTGCACCGTGCCGAACCCGGAAGTACTGGAACGGGTTACTTCTGGGTTTCGGTGCTCGCGTATGCGCAGAAGCACCAAATTGCAACCCACACGTGCGGGTTGTGAATATGCCTCCCTGCACAGATCATGTTCGCAACCCGAGCATCCACTGTAATAAGATGGGGAAAATTGGGCTCTAGAGTGTTCCACATAGAGTCACAGATTATTTGTTTCAGTGTGGGTGGATCAGTCATCACTTTCTGCTGCTGCCCTTTCTGTGCCCAGTACTTGTCCAATGCTCTCATTTTTTTCCTGTCCCTTCTCATAACTGCTTTCAGTGCACTACTGTACACAGTAGCTAGCATATATTTTGATCCCTCAAATTTGCACAAAATCAGGAAACTGCAAATGTGTGTGTGCTGAGAATTTACAGTTGCTTGACTGTGCTTTTGCATACTTCCTTGGTGGGGATGTTTTAAATAAGGTCCATGCAGTTGTCTGTGCACAAGCCCTGTAGGTAATCAACACAATAGAACCAACAAATTAGAAGGCAGGGGCAAACATAAAAGGGAATGCCTGCTGGTATGAACAGGAAATCAAATTCAGTTTTGTGTGAATGTGGACTACTCTGGTCTAATGCGAATGAGATAAAAATGCATTAAAAGCTAAATAATGTTCAAATGCGGAGAAGCCTTTGGTAAAGTTCTCAAAGTAATTATGTAATGTTTTTCATATTGCTGTCTCTGCTCCACATTATTAGGTGGAAGGAATTTGGAAATACATATGTGATGACATTACCGGTACATCACAAAGGGAAAGGGGAGAATGTGCCCTGAGGAAACTGTTTTTTGGCATGTGTTTGGCATGCTGTGTTTACTGTAGGTTGGTTCTTGCTCGTAAAGTTGTCAAGATCTCTCTTACTATGTTGAGCTGGTAGAATTAAGAAGGCAGCAATTACTCTCTAGATACAATTTTGCGAGCTGGTTATGTTATGACATAGGCTTTTGAGCTTGCAGAATTAAAATCCTTTCATGCAAGAAACTCTTAATTGACACAAATGTTCAAGCCATGAGTAGTTCTCAGGGTTTTGGAACACTGACCCCTTTGTTCCACCTATTCCAGCGCACCTGCTAACTTCAGCCTTTTCAGCAGGAAAAACATGGAAGAATTTCAGTTTGCGGGGTGTGTGTGCGTATCTCAGTTTTTAAGCATGCATAAAAGTGTGTCACACGTGAGTACTGAAATAAAATGTGCTTTTGATAAAGCATTTGACTCTTTGTGGTGTACACCATGAAATCTTATGTATTAAAATGTTTGGACAAACAACTTTTAAGCTTTGAATGGCAATAAGGTTTTTAGTGGCATGGTCCCTAGTTAGAAAATGGAGAGGACCTCAAAAGACTGCTCTCAGTTATTAGCTGCTCATGGTATTTTAACAGTTGTATACAATCATACTTTGTGGTTTGAGTTGGCTATCTGTGTCCTGTTGTGGTGATTTTGAAACAGTTCATTTACCGGAAGTGCTGACAACAAGAGAACTTAAATAGATACAAATCAACCAACGTAGGAAAAGAAGGTGAAGATAATTGTTGGTAAACTTGCATGACTAACTATGCTGATGGATAAAGTGTTTTGAGCATTGTACTTAAAAGTTGCCCAACACTTCCTGTTTTCAGTTACCTGAAGATCTCACTGAACTTTTACAATTCATTTTTACTTTCTTGCTGTTACATTGTATTAAATTTCAACAAATATTTTCAAGTGAATGAGGTTGCAGAAAATTGTTCTGCTAGTATTATGGTTTTCTTCACAGGAGTTCCCATCAAGACTGTTTTTGGTTGTGATTTTCATTGCATTAATATCCAGTATTAGTAATAAACATATCCCCCACCATCTCAACCACTCTAGTCCACAACTATCTCTTAAGAAAAAATAGCAACAAAAGTGAAAGAAAGAAAAAGGAATGAGGGGTAAATCAACCCAGAGATAATGAAGTACAGTGGTACCTCGGGTTAAGAACTTAATTCGTTCTGGAGGTCCGTTCTTAACCTGAAACTGTTCTTAACCTGAGGTATCACTTTAGCTATTGGGGCCTCCCGCTGCCACTGCACCACCGGCGCGCAATTTCTGTTCTCATCCTGAAGCAAAGTTCTTAACCTGAGGAACTATTTCTGGGTTAGCGGAGTCTGTAACCTGAAATGTCTGTAACCTGAGGTATCACTGTACATGAGCCTCAGTACTCAATTGAAAAAAGCAAACAAAAGTGCACATACCATGTGCCTCTCTGTTAGGTTCTTTTAAAAGTATACACAAAGTTGTTGGCATTCCTTTACCTAAAGAAACGTTTCATGTTACTTATTTCCCAGTAGAAATTGGAGATCCCCTTTGCAGGTGGAAGTACATTTTGCTTACACCTAGGGGTCTGTTCGATCAAAGACTGTAACATGGTAGAGTGCCAGAATGTGTACCATTTATTTAGTCTTGGAAGACACACCAGTCAGATGCTCAAACAAATTTTGCCTGTTATTTTGCCAGGTTATTTATTTAAGCTTCCTTGTACTGCATACAATTCTTTTATCTGTGTGTATTATTGTTGAGAAGATAGGTGGAAAGAAGTTTCTATACAACAGAACCTGTTTTTCCATTCCTGTATAGTGGGTCTGGCAGTTACCGGTAACTTGGATAGTGTAGAAAAGTCATTCCGAGATTGTGTTCAGCATCTGATCTGAGTTTAATCCTTGTGTGCAAAACGTATCCCTTTACTCTTGCAACTTTTCTGCGTTTGGACAATATTACTGCTTTGCTTAGTCAGTAATTAATTTTGAGGAGCTAATGGTAAAGCTATTTGAAGTCAGTTAATGTTATTTTGTAGCTATCTAGTGCTTGGTTTTGAATTTATAGTTGTGAAAATGGTTATGCTTAAGTAGGTTCAATGTGTAGGATTCAGAAGCTTGGAATTTCTACATTTATATATGCAGCATGTTTTGGACTGCATCAGCTAGAGTTGACCTTGTGCTATCTTTAGATAATTGGTTGCCTCATCAGTTAAATATGAAAGGGGGGTGGGAATGAAAGGCATTCTGCTTGAGGTGTGCATATTGCTCATTAGGGACTGACATCCAAAAATGTACCTGCTGTGAATGGGGAAGGAAATGTGTTACACACATGCTCTTTCTTTAGTGAGACCACATTTTATTTATTTGGTGAAATCCTATATAGCCTTTGAGTCAAACACTTCCCAAAGTGGTTTAAAATGCTAAAATAATAATGTTCTTGCATTATAACACAATAAGACAGTATGTAATAAAAAACAGCAATTAAAGGCACAAACTTAGGCATGCTTACTTAAAAGTAAGTCTCGCTGAGTTCAGTGGGACTTCTTATAGGTAAGTATGCATAGAGTTGCAGCCTTAAAGCAGTGATTAATACAGATTAAATTTCATAACTTAAAAAACACAGCATCCCAATCTTTCTGTTAAGACTGTATCTTTAAGGTTTGCTTGAAGGATGGAATTTTGGGGCAGAGCTTATTGTAAAGTGAAGGGGGTTAGGTACCATGTACTTTGTTCCTTTGCTCATGGAGTACTCAAGTTCTATTTCCCATAAAATGCACAGCAGTACCTCTTACATTTATGCTCCCTCTTCCCTTGGTAGTTGCAAAGTGGCACTTTCAATGTTATTAGAACCTTTTAATTAATTAGCATGTAGACAGTGCACAGACACTGGCTATCTCCACAATTTGGAGAACCTTGTTCACCATAGGTCTTCAATAGCCATTTTTTACATCAGTGTGAGTGTAAACCGGAAGCTTCTGTGAAAGTGTTTCTGTAGCAGCTGAGTTTATTCTCTGTACCACTGGAGTTCTGGAGAGGAATAGTAACTTGAGTAACATCAGTAGCATACAGGCAAGTGGTGGTGCTCATCTACTTATGTAAATTGCACCAAGAGAAATCACTTTTATAGGGATGAAGGCATAGCTGACCTGAGTGTAATTTGTCTGCCAAATCTTTTATTTCTGTTTAAATTTCAAAGGAATATGATAATGGTTTTAAAAGGAATTTAAATAGCACAAAGCAGAAACAGTTCACATTAGCCAATAGAGGAATGTTTTTCACAAATAATTATTGGTAATAGTAAAAATGTGTGTGTTCCTACTTTTTCTAAGCTGCTTGTTTTCTTCTTTCCCTCTTCTATTTATATAAAATTAGCCCAACTCTGGAGATGTGTCTGAACTGTTAATGTCAACTGCAAGTACTCTGTCAAAGGTTTAGTCTATCATAATTATCCTATGGAGAGACATAGATCTTAACACAATATGCAGGCTTTGCATATATAGAGAGAAGTGTTTTGAAAAGGAGATTCATTGCATATCATTTATGGATAAATGATAATTGATTGAATAGACCATATTTTGACAGGACATTGAGTGAGAAGAATAGACATCCCCTCCACTACCCTGACATCATGGGGGAATAATATTCTGGAGAATGTTGTGACAAATGCAGGTGTACAGATTTTGATTCATAACTGGTTGTTTGATGTCCATGTACAATACTTGGTTGGTCATCATGTCTTTATTATTTTTATCTTATCCTTCCTTCAAATAATTAAGGGCAACCTGTATGATTCTTCCCACCATTCATTCTATTCTTTTTTTTTTTTAATAAGAATTTATTGACGTTTTTTCTTATAACAACATATACCCACACCCACACCTACATTTATACAAATACAAAACAAATCAAATACACTCATAAAACAAATACAAACATTGCCAAGTTTTCTTATTTAAATCTTTCCTAAAAAAAAAAAAAATTCTATTTCTAAATCTTGACCATTGACTTCCCCTGCCTTTTCACCTTCGGTTTTATATCCTTGATCTATTTTTTAACCACTTCTTCTAAAAGTTAAACACAGTTATATATATAAAATACAGCAAACATCTTACTCAACTTAGTCTATATTTCATCTTATACTAGTTTTACTAATAATACACCATCATAATAATACATCATCATAAATCTTCATGAATTATTCTTATCAAATTCTATACTTACTCCTCTATCCTTTAACCTGCTGCTAGTAACATAAAACTTCAAATATCTCCTTTCTTATTTAAAAACAAAAAAGCTAAATAGAACTAACGGTCTTCACCCTCCGATTTCAGAATACCATAACAAACCATTTTAAATTTTACTTAATACTTCACCCCACTCCCCCTCTATCCATTGTCTTTCTCCTAGTGACACCAGAGCCAGATTCCCAATTACCGTCTTTTCCCAAATAACCACAGATCCAGGCACAGTTCAGAACGCTCCTTGCAACGAGCTTCAGGGTATCCAACTCATCTTCTTTCGGCTGCTCCGTTTCTTTAAACCATTCTTCTTCTTCTTCTTGTAAATATCTTAATTCTTTGTCCCTTGCCCCCGAGCTCACACCTCGGGGTCTGGATATAACAAATCTTATCATCGTCTTGGGGCTGCCACCCCCAAAAAACGAATCCTTTTCCCGGAGTCGCCCTATCATTTCTCTCCATCCTTCAAGCAACCCTCTCAGCTCCTTGCCAAGGTTTCCTTCCAAAGTGTCAAAATTTTTAAAAGCCTCCTCTGTGGGTAGTAAATTTCTTTTCAAATCCCCACACAAGACTTTCACTTTCCGATAAAGAAGTTCCAATCTCAGCTCAGTGAGCCTTTGTTCATCCGTTAATCCAGAGTTCAAAACAAGCTCGAAGACAAAGTTCAACATAGTGGAAGAGGGGGAGGGAGTGAGTGTCAAATTACAGTTCCTGTCTCTATGTTCTTCCTTTTGTGAGAGTTGTTTTTCACCTCGGTTTAAACTTTTCATCGCCATTTTTCTTGAAGCCAGAGTGCAAAGACCGACACTTCAAACGGAGATATCTTTCACAGATTTACTCCCCAAAGGGAAATTGTAACAGTCTCACTCATCAAAGTTCAGATACTTTGTAACCAATTCTGTAGCAGCAGTCACTCAAACTGGTTAGCTTCTTTCATCCGAAGGGAGGGAGGCAGGCTGCCTTTCTCCTTCCCCCGGGTCATCTAAAAAGCATAATAACTAGTCCAATCAAGTACTCACAACCACCGGGTTCTTCAAATCCATGCATCACAGGTAGAACTTCAACGCTCATTTCGGGATTTGTCGCCGCATTTACATCCCGGTTGGGGCATGTCCCCTATAGCCCGGCTCCGTAGTCCCTTCACCCCCATTCCCCCTTTACAGGGGAAGCGAGGGAAGGGTTCGGAGCCACAACGGGCACAGCCGGGGAGCCCAGGGTGCGGGACGCTCTTCCCGCACCCCATCGGAGCCCCGCTTTGCGGTAGCGGGGCTCCAACCCCCGGGATGGACTGGGCGCTTCGCAGCTGAAGCAGCCCACGACCACCCGGAATGGCGTCGCCGCCGGAAGTCCCATTCATTCTATTCTTGCAACAACTCTGTGTGAGGCATGTTAGGTTTAGAGTCTGTGACTGGCCCAGGGTCACTTAGTGAGCTTTGTGGCAGAGTAGAGATCTGAACTTGGTTTTCCATGGTCTTAGTCCAAAGCATATTGACTTTCCGTCGCTTAATGACTTTTAGATGAATTTGGAAACCCCCTCTACTGAAAATACTGCTTTGAGTTGACGTAAGGTGACATTAAAAGCTCAATGAAAATTTTACATGTGCTGTGTAATACAGGTAATGTAGTGCAGGGATAGTCAGCTTGATGCCTTGTAGATGTTGTAGACTACAGCTCCCATCATCTCTGCCTATGGGTCATTCTGAGTGGAGCTAATGAGAGTTTCATTCCACAACATCTGGAGGTCCCCATATAGATTGCTCTGATGTAGTGCCTTGCTCACACAGGCAAGTCACTCATTACTAATGCTGCGCATAAACAATGAGTGATAAGGTGTGTAAATGACCAAGTGGGCATTATGGAGCAATATTTGATATGAAGCAATATTAGAAAGGATTGAATGTAAAGATTTTGTATTGGCAGAAGGCAATTAAAATTGCTTCAGAAATGTCTGCTGCTACTACCTGGAAGTAAATTACAACAAAGCATCTAGGAGTAATTGGGAGTGATGGGAAGAGTTGCATTGAAAGAGCTGAGTAGAAAATTTGGGGAAGAACATATGCACAGTATGACAAGATATTGAGATATAGTAAAAATGTATGCATAGAAACAAAGTCATAAAGGCTGAAGTAGCCATGGGGGTAGACTCTTAGGATGCATGAATGCAGCAGCCCTGGGCCACAGAATGCTAGTAAGCAAGGAATCAAGCAGCAGCATGAGAGAAAAAGCAAAGGAAATGAACAGATGAAAAAAATATGTTAGAAGACACTGCCGTCTAAAAGTCAGTGAAGCACTGCAGTACTTGGCTATCAGTCTTAATAGAGAATGTTCCTAGCTGAATCTTAATAGGCAGTGATTTTAGCTTTGTGATTACCTCTGTATAAAATGAATGGAGGTAAATAGCATAATTTTTTTAGGCATGTTGAGCTATGTTTTTGTCTGTTGATGAGACTAAGCAGTTTATATCAAGCCCTCAAAAAAGGGGTTTCATTATGTAGTTTATATCAACCCCTTCATTATGTAGATGTAATTCTCCGAGCATTTCTCTAGGAAGCCACATATCTACTGGGAATCATTAATTCACTGGATTTCATAATGAGCTTTGAAGTCAGAATTCCATTGAAAGAGGAATTCATTTGTTGCAATAGGGTATTCAAGGAAACTAAAGATATGTTTGCTCTGTTAAATTGCTAGCCAGTGATCACTATGTATTTCAGCAATTGTGAACATGCTATAATATAGATTTATTTTTAAATATATTCTTGTATTAAAAGTGCAGTTCTCGACTGAACAGTGTTCTGTTAAAACCTCTGTATTGTTATTCGAGAGCTTGGCATTGATTCCTATGGGAAAAAACACATTGTATCTCCAGTACTGTATAATGTGTTTATAAGTATACCATATTTTTTTGTTTGGAACTTTTATATTCTAAGTTATTTTTTAGTTGTTGGCATTTGCAAAATATTTCAGGTCTAGAAATATTTTAAAAAGTGATAGTCATAGACGACAATAGTGTATTACAAAGCAGACAAATGTTGCATAAAACTTGTGGAACTGTGATTCTAAAAGTTTCTTTCACTTCAAGTTGATGTGGAACAAGTGCTATGTGTGGAAGTTGCTTTGAGAACTTCATTAGTTAGGTCAGGAAAGCTATTTCAATATCTGGCAGCAGAATCAAACACTTAGGGGTCTGGGATTTTCTAGCGCTATTATCTGACTCATAAGTGTTGTTTCTCTGTAGGGAGAATGTACATCTGGGGAACATGTCTCATAGAATTCTCATTGAATTGTTTGAGCAGATGGTAGGGCAGTATTTTGATAACCTCTGTTATGAAGCTTATTGGTTTATGAGTTGTACTGACATCTGCATTGTAACTTTTAATTACTGTATTTGCTCGAATCTAATGCAAACCTTTTTTGGCCAAAATTTGGAAAATTAAGGTGCACATTAGATTTGATGGCACATTTACATTCAACAACAAATACTTTTTTGGTTTCAAGGTTCTGAAAATTGGGGTGCGCATTAGATTTGATGGGGCATTAGACTCGAGTAAATACGGTACACTGATGTTTAAATAAGTATTTATTGGAAAAAGGAAGGTGGAATAAGAGTATTAAAAATGGATCCATAAAGTTAATCCTGGGCTCAGACTTGTGACTCTGCTATCCTTTGCAATCAAGTGGTGCTTAGTATATACTCTGGCAGTTCAGATTTGTCCATTCATCTAGTTTAAAGCTGCCTTCTTTGAATTTGTCAGGTCACTGGCCCTCAGCAACCAGTGCTACTCTGAACACTGTGGAAATGTAGGAATGGTCTGCATTGCAGTGCATATCTGTTACAGTATATATGGCAACTCAAACATGCTATATAAAGGTAAAGGGACCCCTGACCATTAGGTCCAGTCATGTCCGACTCTGGGGTTGCGGCGCTCATCCCGCGTTACAGCTTCCGGGTCATGTGGCCAGCATGACTAAGCCACTTCTGGTGAACCAGAGCAGCGCACGGAAACGCCGTTTACCTTCCCGCTGGAGCGGTACCTATTTATCTACTTGCACTTTGATGTGCATTCAAACTGCTAGGTGGGCAGGAGCTGGGACCGAGCAACGGGAGCTCACCCTGTCGCGGGGATTCGAACCGCCGACCTTCTGATCAGCAAGCCCTAGGCTCTGTGGTTTAACCCACAGCGCCCCCGTGCCCCCAAACATGCTATATATACATTACTTAAATACATTATTAGGCCAACATTATCTAAAATAACCATCCTCCCTTAAACAGGGCAGCACAATTTATTAGTATTATTTAGCATTTTATGGCATATTTGGATTGTTCATAGTACTTCACAGACATAGGAAGCTACCGTATATACGCGAGTATAAGCCGACGCAAATATAAGCCGAGGCACCTAATTTGACCACAAAAAACTGGGAAAACTTATTGACTTGCGCATAAGCCGAGGGTGGGAAATGCAGCAACTACTGGTAAATTTCAAAACTAAAAATAAATAAAATTACATTAATTGAGACATCAGTAGATTAAATGTTTTTGAATATTTATTTCAAAGAAAAACAGGGGCAAGGAGTTCCATAGGCTTGACTCTGCACCACAGGAATAAGCGCTTTCTTTTATTTGCCCCCTCCCCTCTTCCAACAGTTAGGCTTTCCTTTTTATTTCTTTGGTGTATTTTATGTCCAATATTTCCATCCCCCTACAACCTCTATCAATAAATGGGACTGATTCCTGAGTGTGAGGGGGTTTATTTTCAGGCCCTTTTCTTCCCTCCCCAAAGAACCCTCCCTTCCCAAACAGCCAAGCTGTGAATGGATCCAAAGGAAGATAAGAGTTGCAGAGCCCCTGTGACCTTGCCTCCTCCTGGGCTTTGCAGAGAGGAGGGGGGCAAGAGCCTCTGTTCCTTGACTTGGGGGTCCTCCCTGCACCCTCCCCTTCATCCCAGGGACCCCCTCTTCTCCCCAATGGACCCTTTGCAAGATGAGCAGAGACTCACTGGATTCAGGAGGCGCCAGGGATGCAGCACATGCAGAAGAGAGAGACAAAGGCCCCCTCCTCCTTTTGTAGGTGGGCTTGGTATTTCCTGACCTCTCTAGGAATCCCACTCAATCCTTTTTAACCCTTGGCAAGCCAATGCCCCCAGCTTCTCTGATCCTGTCCTGTGCCTTTTGCAGGAAAGAGCTTCTCTCCACTTCTCTCCCCCCCCCCCCAACTGACAGAGGGGGAAGCATTGTGCAGTGCTTCTCCGATCCTCCATTCTGTGCCTTTCTGCTGGTGAGTGGAGGCAGAGGCGTCTTTACCCTTCTAGCTTGTGTCTGGAGGCGCTAGGACCTCGCAGACAGCTGCAAACGCAGGGGATGGGATCCTGAGGGATCGGAGAAGACGCTCTCAGATCTGCATCCTGCGCATTTCCTGGTGGGGGGGGGGAGGGAAGCGGAGAGAAACTCTTTCTCTCTGCTTTTCCTACCCAAGGAAAGCGGAGAGAAGCTCTTTCTCTCTGCTTTTCCTTCCCCACCGCCCGCCTCACTTGCGCATAAGCCGAGGGCGACTTTTTCAGCCCAAAAAATGGGCTGAAAAAGTCGGCTTATGCGCAAGTATATACGGTACCTTTATTGAATCCGTTCAATGCTTCATCTAGCTCAGTATAGTGGATACTGACTGACAGTTGTTTTTTAGGCAGTAGTCTTTCCCAGCTCTTTTTGGATATTTCAGGGGTTAAACCTGGGATCTCCTGAATGCAAAGCATGTTATCTACTACTGAGTTATGGGCCATTCTCAATGCATTATCTATATTTTGTGGTGGTGAAGCCTCTGGTGTTGACTGGCTAAGCCGATTTGAGAAGAAATGTCTATGAACATTCCAACTGTTGGGAACTATGCCTCCTGGCAATAAAGTCTAGTTTCTGTGGGAAGAAGATAGTATTCCTGTCCTCAATTTGCAGATATGTAATGGTTTGAGAGATTATGGATTGTGATGACCACTTACACAAGTGACTTCATGGGGGAGGTCCAAATAGGAGCACCGGAGCTGCCTGAAAGCCCTTTGCAAACAGCAAAAGGGTTTTGAAACTGCTTCAGGTTTTCAAGCACCCAATAGCCATATCCCTGTCCATTGTTTGGAAACCCTGCACATGGGATTTCGAGGAGTGGGCACACCTCCCACCTGTCAATCATTTGACATCATAATGGTGCCATGTGATTGGCAGGTGAGTGGACCACCGACCTGTCCAATGAAGCCCATGAAAGCAGTCCTGATAAGGATCTGGCCTGTGGAACCAAAAAGGTTCCCCACTCCTGGGTTGAGAAGTCCCTGTCTCACTATACCAGTCCTATATTTTTATTTTGTAGCCCTCGGAGCTACATTTTGGCATTGCATATAACAAAAACAAAAATTAAATGCAAAGAAAGCACAAGTGACTAATCTTCTTGGTGTAGTATAAAGGCAGAAAACAAATACATAGCATGTGTGGGAGAGGACGGCACAGCAGACTGGGGGAAGGGCAGTACCCACTTTGCAGGATGCCCTTCTTTCTAATCAGAATTACACATGTTCCTGCAGCTGCTTTGTATTCTCCCCTCTCACTCCAGTCACCTCAAATTCAGCCTGTTACTGTATTGGTGCTGGACTGTAATAGACTCTCCTAAACTGAGCTATGAGCCAGGACATTCCTCAGTTCTAATAATGCCTTGCCATTGCCTCAATGACTTTAGACAAGTATGTGGAGTGGAGATCTCTCCTCCACTTCACCGACATCTGTAATCTTGAGATAATACTAACCAACAATGCAGGATGGTGATCAGAATGTATGTGAAGTGCTTCAAATGCACAATATAAGAACTATTTCTTGATTTTGCATGTGTGGTTCACTTCAAGTTGTGCTAAGAGTGGAGTGAAATTAGGGGGAAAGGGAATTTTTGCTGTGAAAACTGAGCAATTTATTGTAACCCATGTACAGTATTCATCTTTCCCTTCCAGCCCTTTTCCATACCTCGGCAGTTTCTCCAAGGGAGGAGATTGCTGCAACTGTCAAGCTTAACAAAAACTAATTAGAATATGTGATGGACAGGCACTTGTGTGTGCAGCTACATGGATTAATGAACTTGTTTTAGACTGCTGCAAGCATTCAGGAGGAACTCAAGTGTTTGAGTTCCACAGAATCCAAATATGCCAGGCTTTTAAGAATCTGATTTTGGAATGTTTGTTATGCGGCCACTGTTTAGCACCATCACTTCCCCTGTAGCAGTCAGTGTTAGAAACTCAGGTATGTAAGCTAGGTGCCAAATGGCACCTTGAATCTAGATTGCGGTTGCCACAATGGAATGTCTATTTGCCAGGGGGTTGAACTAGATGACCTGTGGGGTCCCTTTCAATGCCACAATTCTACAATTCTGTGATCTTAACTACATTGCTTAACTGTAGTTTGCCCTTACAACATTTCACTAGTTCAAGTATGCAAGAAGCAGAAAGACACACAGTGGAAATGGAAATGGTTTTAACTATGGAGTAAGGCAGAGGTTTTAAAATTGTGGTTGCCAACCTGGCACTCAGAAATCTCCATGTAGTTGCACTAATTTCAATCACTGGTAGCAAAAGTGAGGACCACATTTCCTTTTGGGCAACCTTATGAGACCTCCATGCCAGTGGTGGTTGGAGCTTGAGGCAAAGTGGATGAGGCCAGGTGCCAAATTAGGCAGAGCAATGGATGTGACTTTTACCTTCGCACAGTATGCCCTGCTCCAGCCATCCAAGAGTCAGAGGTTTCTGGACCCCTCACACCTTTATTACTACCATTCTGTTCTGACAAGCAAAAGCCAAGGGCACATTCCAGTTGAGTGTGCAGAGCAAGTTGGTGAGGGGCATGGCTGGTGATCAGTATTTTCAGCAAGCCCCTTTGAAAGCGTTTTCCCAGCACACTGACAAAGGAGGTAGCTGTAACCACTGATCAGCAGTTACAGTGACCCCCTTTAAACTTGGACAGCTGTCTGTCACCTGATGTCATGATAACAGGTGATTGATAGGTGGCTAGTACTGACCACTGCTCAAAGTTTGCTTGTGGGGGAATCTAGTTCCTCACTCCTGTTCTAATGGAACACATTTCAGTGTAACTGTGGTTAGGACTACAGCCAGGGCCGTCTTAAGGATATCCGGCACCATGGTTCAAAGATCCCTCTGTTGCCCCCCTTCAAAGATCCCTCCAGCGGCCCCCCCCCCCCCGGTTTCACCTTTTTACAGCGCTGTCGGCAGCTTTGTGGGGCTGGAGGAGAGGGGCAGTGGCTGGAGGGTGGCTCCTCCGGCAGGGAAGAGGCGGAGACTCCGGGCGTGGCGCTGCTTCAGTGCGGTGGGTGAAGGCAGTGAGCTGGTGTCGGGAGGCGCTGTGTCCAGCCCCCACCTCTTCCCAGGTGCCCTCAATAACTTGGTGCGAACTTGGAGCCCTGGCTCCCCGCCCCACTTGCCTCTATGAGCTAGACTACAGCCTGCATGGTTAGAAGTTATATTTTCCAACTCTACCGTGTTTCTCCTAAAATAAGACACCGTCTTATATATTTTTTTGCTCAAAAAAACACAGTATGGCTTATTTTCAGGGGATGTCTTATTTTAACCGTGTCGCATCGGTACGCTGCATAGCCACGCCTCTCCAGGCTGTTTTAATGGGAGGTACCACGCCACTATGGCTTATTTTCAGGTTATGGCTTATTTTTGGGGAACGGCTTATATTTCGTAAATGCATAGAAATCCTGCTATGGCTTATTTTATGGCTATGTCTTATTTTAGGAGAAACAGGGTACATATAACTTGTTGCACAAAGTATGGTAGACATGTGGAGAGTATGGGTAGTCAGTAAGCAGCAGGGAAATGAAGTAGCAGAGCACAGCACTTTATTGGAGTGTTGGGGTGGAAACTGCAAAGCATGCAGACGTGTTACTTCAGTGAGGTACAGAAACATGAGAGGGATTAAAAAGCCTTCTTTAAAAAAAGGTCATGGAAGTAACTGGTAATAAAGGGTTAGTTGAGTTAAAAAAATACTTCTTGAAGAAAAACTGGAAACTGGAAAACAGAAACTACTGAGTTTCAGTAGATACAAACAGGAGTTCCAAACAAAAGAGAGTAATGAATACTGAAGTAATCCATATACATCAAGAATACACACCACTACTTGGATCTAGACTTTGCCTTCTGTTGACAGACAGGTTCCTTATGTCCACAGAAAACTTTTGATCCAGCGAAGGAATCCTGCTGATTGGGGGTGGGATGGGGAAAAAGTATAAGCAGTCCTTTTTTCTGGGGGTATGCAGGGGTATGCATACCCCTAAACATTTTGTGAATCTTTGTGCTTTTGTCCATTTACTGTATTTATTTCCCCTGATTTGAACTATAAAATGGTGATTTAATTGAGTCAAAATGAGAGTACCGCTAAACATTATTTTTTTTTTAGAAAAAGTACTGAGAATAAGTCTTTTTCTCCCTGCCTTCAGTCCCCAGCAGCTTCTCTCAGTTATTTGGCAGGGGGTGGTAGTGTCCCCCAACCCTCCGGTACAGTGTAGGACAGGGGTAGGCAACCTAAGGCCCGTGGGCCGGATGCCTTCTCAATCTGGCCCATGGATGGTCCAGAAATCAGTGTGTTTTTACATGAAAAGAATGTGTCCTTTTATTTAAAATGCACCTTGTGGGGTCTGCCTGGTGTTTTGACATGAGTAGAATGTGTGCTTTTATTTAAAATGTATCTCTGGGTTATTTGTGGGGCATAGGAATTCGTCCTCCCCCAAATATAGTCCAGCCCACCACATGGTTTGAGGGACGGTGGACCGGCCCACGGCTGGAAAAGGTTGCTGACCCCTGGTGTAGGAGGTGATGCAGGGGGAAGGGACCAATAGGTTTGTCCCATGACCAAGTGTCAGCTGGATAACTATATTTAAACATAGACTGCTCTGAAAAATGGGGAATTTAAAAAAGGAAGATGAAATAGGAGCAAAAAGTGTGGAACGGCAACCACACAAAAAGACTTTGCAGTGTTATTTGAGGCAGTCTCAGATAGGGTGGGGGTGGAGAGACTGCTTGCAACAGTGCTTGCTTTAAGGCAGTTCCCAGGCTCAGATGGGAGACTGGGGCTGCCTTAAAGTGCTTCTCCTTGAAGCAGGGAGAGGTGCAGAGAGACAAAGAAGCCTGCATTGTACAGGCTCCTTTAACCTCTCCTCTGCTTGCATATCTGCCACTTGCTTAAAGGAGAAGGTCCTGCTTCATAGCTGACATCACCAGTGACATCAGAGTGTGGGTGTGGTTTGGGGAAAATGTCCTCGTGAGCCAAACTGGACCTCCTACCATGCCAATATTTTCCTGTGGGTTGCGGATCCTATGGAAGTCTGAAAGTAGACGCTTCCAACCTCCTCATGGCCTTACTGGGGGGGGGGGATATCTTTGTTCCTGTCATGATACAGTGCAGTTTAGAGTAATGTCTGAACATGGACATTCAGTTGGATGGTGTACTTCTATAGGTATAAGCATAACTGACTTCTGTTGTGCCCTTGACTGTGAAGCTGTGATCAATGCTTTCCCTAATTCCTTCTTTTTTCATACCACTACAGAACTTGTCTAGGCAATGTTCCAGTTGTTTGTACAGTAGGCTTCTTCCAAAACCAGTTGATGAGATGGTACAATAATTATTCTTTGTTGAGGTTGAAAGCTTATTCTTAGGTTGCCCTTGACAACATATCAGTGTTAGGGCCTTTAGCCAAATATGTGCCCTTTAAAATTTCCTGGGAAATACCTTTTGGTTTCTCAGTTTTTGACTAGTGGTTTATTTATTTAATGTTTACAAACTTTATTCTATTTAGGCACTCCAGGCAGCATATAATATTTCTAAAACCTATGAATATGTAAACTAACTAAAATAAAACATTAAAAAACATGAGCAGCAAAAAATGCCCGGTGCATGGAACCAAAGCAGTAGCTCTTAAAACCTAGAGCAGGCTTTTTCAACCTTGGGCTCCCAGATGTTCTTGTACTACAATTCCCATCATCCATAGCAGGACCAGTGGTCATGGATGATGAGAATTGTAGTCCAACAACATCTGGGAACCCAAGATTGAGAAAGGCTGACCTAGAGAATAAAACTTTGGATTTAAAAGACCAATACAAAAAAGGGTAAGCAGGAACATAGACTGGCTTGTCTTTACATGAAGAGCAATTCCATAATTGCAGCCCTGCTACTTGAAAAGGCCCAATGCTTCTTTTTATGGTCTCTGTACATTCTCATGTGTGGGTTCTGCACCTGAGAAGAGTGTCAGGCAGAACTTTCTATCTCTATGCTTGAGTTTTGGTGGGAAGACTGCCCTCTCTTTTTCAAAAAGGGCTTGCATTAAAACCAAGAACACTTCTAACTGTAGGGTTGGGGAACCTGTGACTCTCTTAGTGTTGTTGAAGTACAACTCCCATTAGACTGACCTTTGGCTATGCTGACTGAGGCTGAAAGTAGTAGGAATCCAACTTTATTTGGAGGGCTGCAGGGTTCTCATTCCTAGTTTAAAGGAAAGTTCCCTTTTATAAGAGTTCCATTTATGGCACTAAACTCTGCATGTCTGATGGGTCCAAAAATTAATGTTAGCAAATACAGCATTCTGTGCTTCAGAACTATCTTTAAGGGTACAACCACATTATGCACATACAGTCGCACCTCGTGTTACAAACGCTGCGTGTTGCGTTCATTACGGGTTATGAACCTGCCGAACCTGGAAGTACCGGAACAGGTTACTTCTGGGTTCGGCACATGCGCAGACGCATCAAATGACGACATGCGCAGAAGCGCCGAATCGTGCGGCGAGCATACGCAGACGTGGCGCTTGGGATGCGGACTGCTCATGATGCGAACGGGGCTCCGGAACGGATCCCGTTCACATCCAGAGGTACCACTGTAACAGTAATCCAAGTGGTTATTGGTGCATAGATAACAGTAAGTTCTAGTTATTAAGAAAGGACTGCTGCTAGTTGTGAGATGTAATACACCTGCACTCCTATGCCTTGTAGTTACATAGTATCTGCAGTCACTCCTGGAGGGGTGACATAACCTTCAGAACTGATAATTGTCCCCTTTAACTTACATTTATTTATGTAAGCTTCATGCTTAATGTTTCTTTCTTGCATGTCTACACTGGATATAGTCTGGTTTTCAGCCTTTTTAGGTGTTCCTCAGTGATCCCTTGACTGTTCCATATCTGCACAGTAGAGCACTATGAATTCTTCAGGTTGGCAATAGTGTGGATTTGCTGTACTGTAAAAGCTTAATGGCAGGCCACAAGATATCTTCTAGCCAAGCTGACTCTTATGAAATGCAGCCCTGCAAGTGCTAGGTAACTGGAATTCTTTCCTTATGTATTGTAATACTGTTCCCTTTGTGTTTTGATTCTCCTTTACTTTGTCATAGAGGATGCTGTATTAACCAAAATCAATGCTGCAATTTCCTGTTTAGCTATGTGTGTATGCATCTCTAGATTGAAGGACTGCTTATTGCAGTAATTGCAGCTAACAAGTTCTGCAGTACTGTATTGGGGCTGCTTATGTTTTGAAATGGGAATTAAACTTTGGAAGAACGTTGGGCATTTTAAATGTAACATAGGAGATTTCTGTTGTGTTGCAGAATAAGCTTATTTATACAGTATGTCTCATTTTCTCACTGCAGAAGCACCCTTTGATTCTACTCCTGTCTGCTGGAACTCCTAGTTTTCAAAAGTGGGTGTTCTGCTGTAGCTTTTTGCTGCTTTCCAGCTGACCACAGGGAATTATTGTTCCTGATTCTTGACAGCTGTTATTTTTCTTGGAGCGCTTTCACTAGTTATCCTGTTAGCATTCCTTTGCTGTTGCCTATTTCTAAACCATCCTTAATATTACTGGCAGTTTTTATTAGCTCCCATTTTTGTAATAGAAATAGTTGTGTTGATTGAATAATCCTCACTGTATACAGTCATTCACTTTCATTTTCTCCTCCCTAAGAACTTTTGAATTACCCCCAGTTTATCTATTAACTTGCTTATACCACACAGATATTTATACTCATGACGGTGTCTACTCTGTAATATGCAAGTGTGGTGCAAATATTCCTTTTGGTCTAGAACAATTATTTCCCTCTTGTATAACTAGAAAAAGGCTTGTGTTGTCCTTGAGGACAGCTTATCATGCTGCTTTTTGTGCTCTTAGACATTTTTACATTGTGGTATTTTGTGGGACAGTATTTACCCTCCCTCCAAATGTATTGATAGCTTTGTTTCCCATTAAAATACCGGTATGTTAGAGTCAGGAAAAGCTTGATTTCTCACTTTTATATATTTAAGGTAAGTGCAACTCCACCCCCCCTATTTACATGTTCACTCTTTTCTGAAGGCAGGGTTGAGGAATCTTAGGCCCTGCCTCCAGACCTCTCTGGGGCTGTTGGTATGCTTTACAGACCACATTCCCTTCCCAAGTTCCACCCTCCTTGGGTGTTTTTTATCTGGCTGCAATGTGTCATTGAACTCTGATGTCGGCTCTTGTTTGCTTGGATGGGGAACAGACGGGGTGTGTGAGTGGATGCAAAAACCAGCCTACTTTACAAACGGGTTTTTCTGTGGTTGTTCTCTGTCTGTGGAATGCAGTCCCCAGAGAGGCTCACCTGGCGCTATCATTACATGTCTTTAGGTGCCAGGCAAAACTGTTCCTCTTTATCCAGTCCTTTGGCCATTAAATAATCTATGGCCTGTTAAAGGTGGGGGAATGTTATTATGATTATTTTATTATCATGCTGTCTGTTATTACTATGCTTTGTATTATGTTTGTATTATGCTCTGTATAATATGTTTTTAATGTTATGCATCACTCTGGGATCTTTTGATAAAAGGTGGTATAAATAAATGCAATATAATAAATGTAGGGTGGTGTACTACTACTACTACTATTAAAAAATAGTTTTCCACCTACTTTTGACACATTGGCAGGTTGCCCAGAAGTGAATGCAGTCCTTGGGCTAAGACCAGTTTCCCACTCATGACAGATAACTTCCCTCAATTTATGCATACAGTAATACCTCCGCGAGCGTCCGCTTTGTCTAATATCCATTCCGGTGAACGTCCGCGGCAAACCCGGAAGTACCAGAATGGGTTACTTTTGAGTTTGCCGCTCGTGCATGCGCAGAAGCGCAAACCGTTCTGTGTGCGTGTGCAGATGTGGCACTTTGCCCCTGCGTCCTTTTCGGCTATTGGCCGGGGCTCTGGAACGGATCCCGGCCGCAAAACGAGGTACGACTGTATATAGTAATGGTGGATGGCTTTAACCAGAAGTGGGGGATGAATTTCCTACTTTTCCCTACATCCCCGGAAGGCCAATCTGAAAACTGGAAGACATTCTGGAGCAACTTTTGGAAGGGGTGTGTGCATACAAGTGTCTCCCAATTGTGTATGATAAGTTTGCGGTGGCGTTTGAGATTTCTGCATGACTACATGATGGGAGTGTGAAAAGCATTCTTTGGAAGGAATAATTTGTTTGCTGTTATGTGCAAGGATTCACATGCCATTATATACTTTATTGAAGTTTATAACCTCCATTTCTATAATCTTATGATGCTAAATAATGTGTATAGCTATGTTCTTGGGTAACATTGAGGAATAGGTTTTTTCCCCTCAAGTGGCCACCACTTAAATTATGCCAGTTGTAGATCAGAAATTAATTGTCCTTAACTTAAAATGAGTGTTAACTGCGATAAGCTGTCCAAACAACCTGAATGATGGTCAACCAGGCATGCCTAATGCCTACTTAAGAACGATATCTAAACACGGCAGATAAGGGCCATGAAGATATATGGTAGTTGAATAGACTCTCAATTAGCTGGAAGAATTTTGTTGTTGCAAAACCTGTTACAACTTTTCAAACTTCTTGAGATCCCATTGGCACATGTTTCCTATGATGATTAAACTTTGATAGAATACATGTATTATATGATTGGTTGGGGATCTTTCAATATTTGTAGGAACTTTTTCCAAATACTTTTTATTACCAGGCTATGATTGTCTTATTTCAAGTTACAGTGTGAGTTGACAGTTTAGGGCAGCACAGCTAAATAACTCCCAGGAAGAAGCAAATTATACAGGAAAAAATGTAACTCCTTTAGAAGCTTTAATTTTCTAAGTGATGAAGAATGCTGAGCTAAGCATGCTTTATGTAAGTAAGAAACTTGAAGGAATAGGGCTGAATCTGCATTTTGAGCCCTGACGTTTCACCTTCATGACATTTTACATTAATGAAGAATTCATTCCAGGGTTGCAGAGAAAACGGTACAAGAATAGAAATACTCCCATGACTACTTATATCTAAGCTGAATCAAATGGGAGAATGTAATAAAAGTATTTCGTGTAGCAAAATATGACATTTACAGTAATGTTATCATGGTTAGGCTTTGTTTGTAAACTGACATTTTATTTGTGGCCTCATTCTATACACTGTTACATATTGTTATGTAAACCCAGCAAATCAATAAAAATAGGGCAGATAATGTTAGGAGTATGTTGCTTTTGATGTGGATTGCAAATTTTTCATGGTTTGATAGTATCACCTTGTACCTGTTAGTTTTCATCTCTGAAAAGCTGTATACAGGAGTTTTTGCAGACAATAGCATATTTTAAGGAAGTTTGACATACACCTAATACAACTTGAGTAGGATGGTTATTGTGGAAGCTTTTGCTGTGCTATGCAAGCTGTGTAATTAAGCCTATTTTAGACAATTGATTATTTATTAGTTAAGTTAACAGTGTGCACTGTGTGTTCACATAGGGAGTTATGTAAGAGTAGCTCTCTGATCTCCTTCTGAACATAGCTGAAATTTTTCATAGCTATTAGGTTTGTATGTGGAAATCTTTTTTTGAGTGGATTCCAAGTGGTAATGCGGTATTTATTGAGCTGTATTATTTCCAAGACTGCATTCTTCATCTCCAATTCAGGGATGCAGACACATATTTCCAAAAAGCAATGGGACAGAAAAAATGAACAAAAGGTAAGGGTAAATTTGGCTTTCACATAAACCTCAGGGGTAACTATTTTTGTGATGACTTAGACAAGGGAGAGTCTGTTGTGAAAAATTCATGCATGCTATCTATTGGTTCCTGTCTACTTTCTGTGGGGTAATTCCTTCCAAGCTACTCTCATGATTTGTATGATGATGTAATTTGAGAGATCAAGTAAAAAATAATAATGCTAATTTAACAACCAAACCAGATTTTATAGCAGCAGACCCGTAATAAGAGTTCATTTGTTGTTGAATTCATATCAACCAGGGATTGGCTTTTGAGTGCAACAAGGGACAGGCAGGAGGGTGGGATCTGAATCCTCCCTCCCACCATTTCACTCCTTGAAATTGCTTATTCCCAGCATTTTTTTTAAATAAAAAGTGGGGTTCCAAGATGGGGAAGTATCTTCAAAGAGTGGCTGATTGCAAAAGGGAAAGGCTGGCCGGGGTTGGGGTTATGTTTCCTTCTGCATGCCTATGTTGCATTTTACCCCACTCCTAGGGTATTACTAGCTTTATGCAAATTTGGCGAGGGTTATACTACCATAATTTCTAGTTTTCCCTAAAGCAACCTGGTATTGTCAATCTTCATAAATATGGAGTGAGAAAACTTTTTTTTCCCTATCAGGAAGGAATAAGAATTAATTGGGAGCCAAGCACAAGCAAAATACACATCTTCTGACAGAGATTAGCTTTGAAAGTGCAGATCAGGCTGGCTATTAGCCAGCCAGCCATTCTCATTCATGCTTCCAGTTGAAAGCAAGGATTGGATCACCTGTCAGCTGAGCCCAGCTGTTTGGATTCAGCTGGTCTGTTCAGAATCTTTACAGCTGGGTGAAATTCAGTGAAATTCATGGGTTTGTCTTTTCCTACACTTTTATGAGATACTGAATATTTCAGTTTTAAGCTAGGGATGTGAAGACCCAGAAAAATTAGGTGTTGAACAGTTCCACCTTCTCTCTGTCACCTGATAATATTTCTGTCTTCATGCAGAGGGCCAACTACTTGCCTGGTCTTCCTCGTGCTTTGAGCATAGCTGAATAAACCTTTTAAAATTATGTTTAATTTCTTTTGCAAGCCTGAGCTCATTCTGAGTTTTAGTCCACCTGACATTCACCCCACAATTGTTGGCTACTCTTGTATACTCCTCATTCACGATTTCCCCTTTCTTCCCATTCTTAAACATGCCCTTCTTAAACATCTGTAAGCTCCCGATGATACCAAATGCACAGTCAGTGGTTTACTTCCAGTATATCCCCCTCTCTTCCTGGGCCACAACCTTCAACAGGAAGGAGTGAAAAAAACAAACCCCACCACAGTCTGTACCCCAAGGTCCTTGCTGTATGTAAGAGGCTGTGTGTGGCAGTATTGTTTGTACCCACATGAATCAAAAGGAAGGGGTTGTGAATTGTGATCAGTGGGCTTTATAAGACTTGGCAACTTGTCTGTCACATACTGAATCTTTGTACCTTGAAGACAGCACACCTCTTGAAACAATCTGTTACCTTCACAGTGCTGCCTCTGTCCCCCTCAGTAGGAAGTCACCTACGATCACAACATGCCTCTTCCTCCTCTAGGGAGTGGCAGGAATTGTTTTGTACACTGAACCTTCCAAAGCCATCTCAGAATGTTATGAAGTCTGCAACTGCTGATTTTTGCACACTACCGTGTTTCTCATAAAATAAGACACCGTCTTATATTTTTTTCCCCTCAACAAAACACAGTATGGCTTATTTTCAGGGGATGTCTTATTTTAACCGCGTTGCATCGGTACGCTGTATAGCCACGCCTCTCCAGGCTGTTTTAATGGGAGGTGCCGCGTCACTATGGCTTATTTTCGGGGTATGGCTTATTTTCGGGGAACGGCTTATATTTCGCAAATGCATAGGAATCCTGCTATGGAGAAACACGGTAGCACTGCTTTAGTCCATTGACCTGAGTCATCTCTTGTCACATGCCTTGTACATGACCAAGGGGATGACCACCTATCTGATGGGTGGACAATCTAAAACTGATGTTTAGTCGGAATCTCCTTTCTATGAAACTTAACACCTAGGTCTTTTTAAATTGTTTATGCCCATTTTAACTAACTTTGTGGCTTTTCCCACTACCTCTCTTACTCAAACGTCAACCTCACATATTGTTCACACTGGACTAAAATAGCAGGGCTTAAGTGGATGCAGCAAGGAAACAGAGAATGCTGGAGAGAAATTAAAGAGGTGTATATCCAAAGATGGATGTGAGACACTATAGAAGAAGATGCCCTTCCCCATTTCTGTTATGCTGAAGTTTTAACATCTCCCCTGCCCTCCAGCAGGCACTGAATTTGTGCTTGTATATGTGTTCTTCCTCAGGATAGTCACTTGAGAGAAGTTCATTACCACTTTCAAACTGCTAAATTTGTCAAGTCATTTATCAGTTCATTATTTTACTGAAAATCATTGTGAATCAGTTCAATTTTGGAAATGGTAAATCTTCTGTGACTGAATTAGGGTTTTATGCTAGCAGTTTGATCTCTCATTGGAATATCTCGCATGTATGAATAGTGTTGGATTTTCAAACTTTTTCTCTATCAGCTGCAGGGCAGATACACTATAATTAAGCTGTCAGTGCAGCATCAATCTTTAAATTGCTTCAAACCATAAAAGATCAAGGGCCAGTGACCCCAGTCCTGCCAAATTCAAAACCCCTTTTTGGGGATAATTGCATGGGAAAATAAGTCAGAATTCTTTGAAGATGTGCAAATCAAAATGTAAATGTCCCAAAGAATTCTTATTATTTCTCGCAAAGCATGAAAGTACTGATATAGTGATATTCCAGAGAAGAAATTGAGTCTTGAACGTAGCAGCAGTTTATAATTAGTCAGTGCTAAATAGTTGTGGAAAGAAGCCTCAGCTAAGTTGTAGTGCTTGTGGTGTAAACACCCAGTGAATGAGTTTAATATTTTGTCTAATGGTGGCCTAGAAATACTGCCACAAAAGTATGTACTGATGCTAGAAAAATCTAAATGAGCAGGTCTTCTGGTTGCACAAGGTAATCTATGGTAGGTGATTTAACTTTTTATTAAATCAATTGTGAGTAGCCTACAGAACTGATGTTTTAAAGATACTGCTGTAATTAACTCTAGAAGAGCAGCTGTGTTAGTCTGTTGTAGCAAAAGCAAACGAAACTTGTGGCACCTAAAAGTCTGACACATTTCTATTTAAAGTGGCCTGGGTTCTTTTTAGCTCAGAGCATATTTCATCAAATACATGAGGTGGACAGTTATTGACTTGGATCAAGTGTATGCTTACGTGGTTGAGTGTTTTATAAGTTGAGAGCAGGGCTTCGCCAGAGCTCACATAGGCAGCTTCCAAAGCGATCAACAACCAGCTGGCTGTGCTAAGTAGGAGCCAAGTGCCAAGCAGGGTTGCCAGGCCCACACCCCCAGCCAATGTGAAGAGATGGCTGTCCTGCTTGGTCCAAGTTTGCATGTGATCTCCCTGCAGGGAGTTTCCTTGCACACTCAACCCCAGTGCAAAAGGGGTTTGCAGTGAAACAGCTGCAGAAATGAAGGGGGAACCATTGATTGGCTTGCAAGGCAGATCTTGAGAAGGATCTGGCCTGTAGAATAAAAAAGGTTTCCCACCCCTGTGTTTATGGATTTCAAATTTCAGATAAAGCTGTTTTCTGAGTATTTAACATTAAAATACTTAGAGATTATATTCTAGCATACTCCATGTGGGGCAGTGGCCAGACTTGTTGAACTTCACTGTTATCCCACATATGTAGCTCTGTGCCCTGAGCACACCCAACTCTCCTTGTAGGTATGTGCATTACATACTTGGAAAGACCTGTAGATGTGAGGAAATTGTTTTTCTACAGTGTTTCTGCGGGCTTTTCAGATGGCTGCCACAGTCAGGGGTGCTTTTCATCAGCCTATGCAGGTGAACTTGCTGCAGTCCCTTCAGACGAGGATTTGACTTCAGTTATTCATGTTTTGGTGATACCTCATATCTGCTTCTGCACCATGATCTGTGTTGGGCTGTATGGGAGCTTCAGTTAGCAGAGAATACTGTGGTCCATCTCTTAATAGGAATGGGTGGGAAGAAGCATATTCCCCCCCCCCCTTCTGACTTCCTATTAATTGAGCTATTCAGCTAGAGCCAGTGTGGTATAGTGGTTAAGAGCGGTAGACTCGTAATCTGGGGAACCGGTCCGCGTCTCCGCTCCTCCACATGCAGCTGCTGGGTGACCTTGGGCTAGTCACACTTCTGTGAAGTCTCTCAGCCCCACTCACCTCGCAGAGTATTTGTTGTGGGGGAGGAAGGGAAAGGAGAATGTTAGCCGCTTTGAGACTCCTTCGGGTAGTGATAAAGCGGGATATCAAATCCAAACTCCTCCTCCTCCTCCTCCTCCTCCTCCTCCTCCTCCTCCTCCTCCTCCTTCATATAACACATTCCTATATAATATTTCAATATGATCATTTCATAGTGTTGTAAATGCTTATGCAGGCCATTTCTGATATTTATGGATTGCTTTTAGGGTTTTTTAAATGTTTGTCTACAGAAGTTAGAAGTCTTCGTTGGTTATAGAAGAAAAAAGCAAAATTGACAAAAATAATTATTGAATTCCGGGTCATGTGGCCAGCATGACTAAGCCGCTTCTGACGAACCAGAGCAGCGCATGGAAACACCGTTTACCTTCACACTGGAGCGGTACCTATTTATCTACTTGCACTTTGACGTACTTTCGAAATGCTAGGTGGGCAGGAGCTGGGACTGAGCAATGGGAGCTTACCCCATCGCGGGGATTCGAACCGCCAACCTTCTGATCAGCAAGCCCTAGGCTCTGTGGTTTAACCCACAGCACCACCTGCGTCACTGGTAGATTATCCTAAAATTTGGAGCAGATAGCTATAGCAGTGATTAAAAATGGCTCAGAACTCAAGTTCCCCTTGCATTGTCTATCTAAGTCTATGTAAAGTTTCCAGTGGAGGTTGGGCGAGACCAAATGCCTTCAGGTTTTTATTTTTGTTCCATGAAAGGTGGGGTCATTTCAGTGGAAAGAAATGGTTTGATAAACAGGAACTCCATAGAATTGTAAGGAAATGGAGTCGTCCAATCCATTCTCAAAGGACGAAGGATAAGCTTAGCCTGTGTAGTCAAAGATTTCACACGGCTAAATTAAGAACTATTGTTCTTGAGAGAACGCAACTGTCAAGACCTTGTCCTTGCTTTTGCTACTAAATAAATAGAAATAGAAGCTGTGTTAAAATTTAAATAATGACAATAATCCAATTGTGTTCATGCAAATTCTTTAAGTGCTGTAGAACTGTAACTGGCTTGGACCTATTTTCTGAAATTGTTTAGTAGTGTAGCACAGTCTGGTATCATTTCCATATTACTTTTAATTTCTGTGGTATAAGGATTATATTGCACATTCATATTATTTTGGGATAGGGATATGTACCGGTATCTTTGTCTGTAAATACAATGCTTTATTTTCAAGCTGTGCCCTGCTCTTGTTACAGCTGAAAATCGACTTTTAGCAGTTCTATTTTTAGCACACTGGCCTTATTTTCCTCTACAATTTAACCTTGGCGATCTCTAATAGTTTATGAATGGCAAACCAGCAGACATATTTGTGCCTTGGTTCATATGTTAGAGGAAGAAGGATTAAAACTGATAATAAATAAGCTTTGCACTTAAGTCCACAAAGATTACTTGACCTGACATTTTTGGCAATTTACCTATTAATATGTAAATTAAGACACACCCACAACCTGAAAGACACACAGGAAAAACATGTTTGCTTGTTCTTTAAAAGTCTTGCTTGATCCTAGGAAACCATTTTTACCAAAGATGACTAATTGTTTAGCAAGCCCGGAATATCTGATATTTCAGTGAAATGGGATGAGGCTTTCAACTACACTGCAAGGCCTAGAAATGAAAGATCCTTGTCATCTAGATTTGTTGACCATAATTAAAGGATAATACACACCACACTATCATAAATAGGAATCATGGAATCTTAGAGTAGGAAGGGGCCTAAGGGTCATCTAGTCCAACCCCCTGCAATGCAGGAATCTCAGCTAGAGCTTCCACAACAGATGGCCATCCAACCTCTGTATAAAAACCTCCTAGGAAGGAGAGTCCACCACCTCTCATGGGAGTCTGTTCCACTGCTGAACAGCTCTTACTGTCAGAAAGTTTTTCTGAATATTTAATCAGAATCACGGGCGGAGGAAGTCGCTTCGCCACCTGGGGCGCCAAACCCGGGGACGGAGTCACTCCGTAGTGTGCATGCGCAACGTCACCACGTTCGATGCATGCGTAGCGACGCTGCACATACGCTACCAGCGGAGGCGAGACAGGGAGGGGCGTCAGCGGCCCAAGAGTAGCCCGCCCCTCCACTCCGCCCGCAGCCTGAGCAGGAAGGAACGAAGCAAAGTGCCAAGTGGCGCCCGCTTGGTGCTTTGCTTTGTTCCTTCCTGCTCGGGCTGCGGGCGGAGGGGAGGGGCGGGGCTTGGCCCGCTGCTTGCCTCCGCCCGCAGCCCATGCAGCAAAGCGTGTGCCAACGGCTAACCTGCTCGGCGCACACTTTGCTATTTCCGACTCGGGTGGAGGCGAGGGGCGGGTCCGCCCGAGCCGGAATTAGCAAAGCACGTGCCGAGCAGGTTTGCGAGCCCTGCCGCCAAGCGTGGCTTTTCCCTAGCGTCTGCGGGGCTCGGCTTGGGTTCACACCGGGGGGGGGGGCTGCCCAGAGTGTTACCCCCTCCAGCCTGGAACCCTTGCCGCCCCGCCCCCTTCGCCTCCTTCCTACGCCACTGGTCAGAATCTCCTTTCTTGTAACTTGAAGCCATTGGTTCGAGTCCTACCCTCCAGAGCAGGAGAAAACAAGCAGGCTCCCTCTTCCATGTGACAGCCCTTAAGATATTTGAAGATGGCTATCATATCTCTTCTCAGTCTTCTCTTTTTGAGACTCATAATTCATCATATGCCACAACTTTCTGATTAGTCACAATTTCAGGTTCTCAGTGTCATTCTGTAATTAGTTTTCTTTATAAACTATTAACATACTAGGAACACCTAAATTCATAGGTTAAAACTTTTACATGGTTTTGTTCCTGATATTTAATATATTGGAATAGTTGTTGATTGCCAGTCTAGCTTGCAGTGTGAGAGAAGTAGAGCTTGGTAAAGCTTTGTTTTTCATTGATAGACATTGTTTCTGATAAATGGATGTCCTCATCCCTTGCCTTGAGACTTTGTATTTTGGGGCTTAATGTATTTATATTTGCACCAGCACATTGGTGTTGTGCAGGCCCGTCTTAGAGGGATCGGCCGCCCTGGCGCAGCGATCCCTCGGCGCCCCCAGCCTGCCGCCTCTCCGCCCGCCTCCCTCCCGCGCTGGCCGCCCCTCGGGAGGGGGGGTGGGCGAGCGGGGGATGAGGGGCGTGGCGTTAGAGCAGGCGCTCGCGCGCCAGCGGGCGGAGGATGAGGGGCGGACGGACGGGCGCTCGCGCACCGGCGGGCGGGCTGCAAGCCGCCCTCGCATCCCAGAGCCCCAGCTGGAGTGCTGGAAGGTCGCGCAAAGCCCCGCGCCGCTTCAGCGCTCCAGCTGGGGCTCCGGGAGGCGAGGGCGGGCGGCTTACAGCCCGCCCGCCGGCGCGCGAGTGCCTGCCTGCCCGTGGGGGCGGGGGCGGGTTGGGGAGGGGGAGGCCAGTATGCCGGCGGGCTCGCGGGGGCGCCCCTGGGGTGCCCGGCGCTCTGGCGCGCCGCGCCACCGGCCTCTATGGATGAGACGGCTCTGGTGTTGTGGATAGGACATTGGTGTTGTGGATAGGTAATGTTGCTGCAACTGGTCAGAATAGTGTACTTGGATCACCTCCTAAAGTCTAAAAAACATAAGGAAGGAAGCTGCCAAAATATTATCAGTGTCCTTTGTGCGGGAAATGAACAGCACGAATGTAAGTTAGCCTTTCTTATCTCCTTAGTGACATGTATTTATAATCCCTGAATATCAAGAGGATCCTCATAATTCAGCATGCTGTTAATTTTTTCATGTGAAGTAAAGGGTTCTGTGGCAGCCTGCCAATAATGGGGCAGCGAACTTGAGGATGAGTGGGAGAGATAAATTAATGCACTTACACACAGATGGATTAAATCTGTTTGCACTTGTAGTCTATTAAAATAAATGAATGATGATGCCTAATGGATAAACTTTTGAAAGAAAAGTTTTCTAATGAGAAGTAGTCATGTGATTGAGACCAGAAATTACAAGAAGATGACTTTATAGAAGTGTTTATGACATTTAGAGCCTTTGGAATATTGACAGTACCTAATTATGGTATCTTTTTATTTGTAATCAACATTGTATAGGGTATCGATAGAGATTATTTTCATTTAGTCCTCATTTATAAACAAACTCACCTAATTAATACCTCTTGGACTAATATATGGATTGGAATATAATTATCCATTGGAATTTATTCTTTTCCGAAGTTTGTGATAGAATTTTCAGCTCAAGAAACTTATCAAAATATACAAAAAGCATGTATTTTAGGATAAATGTATGTATATATCCTAATGTATGTATGTATATATCACACATACATCTACACATTTATTGTATAAAATATGTTTAGAGATAAAATAATTTTTAATACTATTTTGTGATAAAATATGTATATATGTACATTTCAAAGTGTTTGAATAAGCATTTTAACCACAGATTAAGTGACAGAAAAGACTTGTGAATGGAACATACAAAATTGACACACAGCAGAAATAGACTGAGCTGTCCAATCCCTAGTATACTGTAATACCAGTCACTTTATTTAACTGAAATTGACTTATTTTAGATATGATTTATGTGAGATGTATAAATGTTCTAGCATGAGTAGACTTCTCTGAATTTCTGCCTTATTATTTCTTAAATGGATAAATCTCTCTCCCTTCCCCCCTAACAAAAAACAGAAGTAAAGAAACATAGCATCTTGGCTCTGTGAATGGAAATAAGTTTCACCCTTCCTCTCCCGCCCCCACTCAAGCTTCTCTGGTGGGTTTGTGGTCCACCAGAATAGCATAGAATGCAGGTGAGGAGTTGATAGGAAAATCCTTGTCTCATGAGTTTCTTCTTTTTATAGTTCTTGGGATCCAAGCCAATAAGTGTATTGTTCATTATGACCTTAAAAGCAGAGTTGAGCTGTGGTCCAGCTATTGTGTTAAGAGCTTGTAGACCACTTTTGGTACAAACACAAAAAGTTTGCACTCTCTGTTTGAACAGATTCCTATTTGCTGTAGTTGAATTGGCATTCTGTGTAAGGAGGGGTGGGTGGGTGGAAGGAAAACCAAACATGTCATTTGCTTGGAAGTTCACAATAGGTATCGAGTTTTATTTGTTAGCTGTTGTGGCCTCAATAGCATTCCTGAAAATATTAAGTAACTTCATCTCTTCCCCTGGCCCCATCTTAAGCTCCAAATTCATATAGGGAATACCAAGATTGGCTTAATCTTCTCCCCACCGCACATGACTATATAAACAGATGGCATGGTGTATTCTGTGCTTCGATCATTTTGTCACAGGTTTCTGAAAGAAGGTTCTGATCTCTTTAAATTGCTGCATTTATTTTCTTATATTGATTATACATGCCCAGGCTATTTCCTAATTTAACACTGTGCTAACATAGTAAAAGCCACTTGCAAGTCCACTGTGGAGTTAGTGTCCACTGCAAGATGCAGAAACTTTTTTGGTATTGCAGTCATGGAAGTTTGCCATACATGCTAGAATTGTTCACTAGTCAAGGGGCTAGGCTGGAATGTGGTGTCCTTTTCCTCTTGCCCATCGCTTTTGTAAACTGGGTTGCCCTGTTTTTGTTTTCTGAAATGTAGATATGTGTTTAATGCTACTGTTACAGCATTATGAAAGGAACAAGTGTATGAATCACATTCTATACTGATTTGCTGTTTTACTGTGTCTTGATCATACACAGAATATACACTAGAAGTCATTTGGAGAGTGGGGGAAAGTAGGTAATGTATCTCTCATAGTTTTTCTCTGAACCCAGTTACGTCATGTGACCTTTCTGGTTTCTCAGTGGTTTGTGCTGCCAACCTTGTTTGGCATCATGAGGACAGCACACACACCACTTTGCCATTTGGGAAACTTATTTTAAAAGGAGGGTTTTCCTTTTAACCTTGGTGTTACCACTTATTTGTAGTGACACCCCAGCTTATGCCTTGCATCATGTTGGAGCCCCATGTTGGAGCCTAGCATGCAGGATACCCACTTTCCAAAAGGGGCATCAGGGACATTAAGGGGGGGAATTGTTTTGACCTTGTTTTTATAAATCAGACTTGCAAGAAAATGTTCAAGTGTATCCCTACCATCTATGATGGGGATTCCTCCTACTTAGAAATCTAAGCAGAGCTACAGACCTGGCCACTTGGGAATAGGGGTAGAGGAGAGGGAAAAAAGGATACTGGAAGCCCTCTGGTTTCTTTCTCTTTCTCTTCTGTTTTTTTTCCCTCTCTCTCTGTCTCTGTCTCTGTCTCTGTCTCTGTCCCACCCCCACCCCTGTGCTGTAGATTACCAGACTGAATCATAGAGATGGAAGGGACCACGAGAGTTATCTAGTCTGACCACCTGCAATGCAGGAATCTTCTGCCCAATGTGGTGATTGAATCTACAAGATTAAGAGTCTTATGCTGTACCAACTGAGCTAAGCTCAATTTTGGGGTTGGCCCAGTCCTGAACCTGATCACTTTATAGCATATGTGTGGAAAGAGAGTATTCTGGTTAGTGGGAAAGAGAAAATGTGTCCTTTTACCTTCATTTCCTCCCAAAACATCCCTTTATGGTGCCAGGAATTTTTTTTAAACATCATGGCACATATCCTCCAAACCCCATCTCCCATTCTTTCCCTTATTACCACTTCCAGTTTCTTAATTTTTGCAAACCTATACTTTTGCTGAACTAGTTAATCCCCCAAGTATGTAAAAACCAACTTCTTATTTTTGTACTCAAGTACTCAAGCACCTATGTTTGCTGTTAGAGGGAATGACTGCAGTAATATTTTATATAGCTTTCTATTATATGTGGAAACAGCAACACCATGTGCCGAAGAAACCTAATTGTTCCCTAATTTTAAGGTGCTTAATGCTATGTCAAAAATGTAGCGTTACAGAGAACCTGTATGTTGAAATAAAGGAAGGCAGTCTGTGAACTGTGACAGAACCATAAGCAAAATGTTCTTTTATATATTGTATAAAAATGGCTTACGCCTTAAGCCTAAACATGTGCCTATAATGTTATTAGCCTGTAATATGCAATATGTTTTGAAGCACTAGCACAATGCTGCAATTGTTTGTAGTGGTATAATAGTAGTAGTCTGTGCTTGTAAATATTTAAATGCTTAGCTGAAAAATCTTAGAAGTGGGCTGTTTTTTTGTTCTTCACAAGTACTTTTTTAAAATCTTAAAACTTCATAGAATATTGACTGATAATTTATTGGTGCTGTGTGCCAGCAGTCAATATGACACTTTTGCTCTTTGGCAAACCTTTGTCTCCAGTTTTATAGTACACACGGTTCTATAAGCATTAGATAGTTTTCCTCCTAAGAATATTTACTTGGAAGTAAGTCTGTTGATTTCAGTAGACCGTTATTAAAATAAATGTGTTTCGGGCTCCTGCCTTCAGGATAAATGCTGCAATCTTTGTTTTCTTTGAAGTTTTATTAAATTTTCTGTACAGCTGACCAGGCAGACTTTTCAGTTGAACTAGTAATCTGAAAGTCACATAACACAGGATTCATTGTAGATAGACTTCTAGCAAAACTTTTGTAATGCTCTAGAATGTTATAAGCTGTGTAATGGTGGGACAAGATCCCCAGTCCTTGTTTTTCTTCATTGAGACCAACTTGCATATTGTAGTGGAATTGTCATTTTATATTACCTGGGCTGAAGAGGATGGAATGTGTGATTGGTTTTTAAATTTTAAGGTTGGCTGAATTGAGACTTCATTGAGGGCCTGGTAAGATTTTATTTTGCCCAGGAGAGAATTTAGCAGATCTTTTGGTCTCTCAATCTCCACCTTCCTTCTTCTCACCAATGGAAGTAGAGAATGTTTGAGCTGGGAAATCTGTGGCTTATTTCAGTGTGTAAATTCATATTACCTTAGGAGCTTTATAACTATGAGATCCCCCAGGGCAAATATAGTCACAGCCAGTGTGTGTGTGTGTGTGCGTGCACGTGTGTGCAATTTTGATGTAGTTCTAAGTGTTGAAAGATACACTGATCTGTGCATGGATACAATCTACTAATTCTTGTGTGCTGATAGAACAGGATGCACATAGAACTAGATTAATACAAGCAGATTTTTTTTGGAAATTTAAGTGTTGCTAAAAACATGCAAAATTCAGTACAGTGTAATGTAAGCAACACACTATAGGGATAGAGTTAAAACCAAAAGAAAATTAAGAACATAAATAGACCATTGTGGCAGATGTACTTTTAATTGCCTGCAGAGACATCATGGAATAGAAAAGTTTTCAACAGGTATTAAAAAGTTGGCACAGAAGGCACCCACTGAATGATTGATTTAGAAATACACTCTGAGAGTGGGGTGTATGGGGAGTTAGAAGAGGGGTAGAACCTCTGTTGAGGGACCTGTCATGCTCCTACTTGGGGTAGTTTGCCCACATTTGGTTTCCAACCAGGCCTCAGCTCTCAACTGTGGCTCCTAGAAGCTGTTGGCATGTGACAACAGCCACACCCTGGGAACAGCTTTGACTGGCTGCTAAACCAGGTGAGGGCAGCCAATGGGTCTCAAATCCTCAGTGTGTTTCATGTGGACTATCCCTGCATTTGAAGACAGGCTCCAGCAGTTTGAGCGGATGAGACCAATAGTGGGTCCAATGGTCCAGAAGGCGGATTCTGCATGTGGTGTAGAGGGAAGTGAGGGGCAGGTGGGGCTTGTGAACCTGGGAAGGTAGCCCATCTAGGAAAATGAAGACTGATCCTAAAAGTCTGCTGCCTTGTGGCTATACTCATTCATGAGAAAGGCTTCTGGAGTACACCCTGAGGGAAAATCTCTACTGACTGCCTTGTGAGACATCTTCAGTAGAAGAAAAGGCTAAGCAATAAACCAGGGGTCAGCAAACTTTTTCAGCAGGGGGCCAGTTCACTGTCCCTCGGACCTTGTGGGAGGGGGCAGACTATATTTTGAAAAAGAAGAAGAAGAAGAAGAATGAATTCCTAAACTCCACAAATAACCCAGAGATGCATTTTCAATAAAAGGACACATGCTACTCATGTAAAAACATGCTGATTTCTGGACCGTCCGCAGGCCGGATTCAGAAGGCGATTGGGCTGGATCCGGCCCCTGGGCCTTAGTTTGCCTACCCATGCAATAAACCCCATGCAAATCTGGAGTGGAGTCCCTAACATGGTTGAATGGCACCTTAGACACCTCCTTCCAGCAATTCCTGTAGCCAAGCTGGTGTCAAACATATTGCTCTGCTTTCCTTTGGACCATGCCAGCAAGGCCGGGAGTGAGGTTTTGCCGACTGCAGCCCAGGACCGCTGGTGCTAACACAGTGATTTGACTTTAACCTCTGGAGTTGTTCTTCATTGTGTCGAAGCAGATGGATTCCAACAACTCTTGAGAGTTGGATATTAAACATTCAAATAAATAGGAGGGTCATGCACAAAATCATGTGTACCTCATTATGAGAGCAAATTTCAATAAATCTATGTGTTTTTTGAAGATGCTACACAGTGACTTTACATGTATAATTATAATATCTTAAACATATATAATTATTATATATGAATATGCACATATGTGTTCCTATACTATGATTAATCTTGAATTGAGGACAGATGTCATGTGCAATGACCTTAAATGAAGCATCCAGTTATTTTGTTCATCCTTGCTTGTCTAGACATCATTAACTAGATAAGAATATCATGTGTGTCATTGGTAAATTTAATGGCCTTTGTAACTTTAAGTAAATTAGAAGAAATCAGTTGCTGACAGAAGTTGTGAAAGCTTAAAGAAGGCACATAAATCTTGCATAAGAAAATTGACAAGGTGCCAGGCATCTCTTTCTAGTAAAACTGGCCTAAATAATTGTTTTGACTAAGATTGTCTTGGTAAATACTTAGGGCATATGTGTGAGACCATGTGGTGTTGGAGCTGATTAATGAGGCATATTTTGGTGATTTTACTGCTCACTGAGTAAAACCATGACATCAGCAAAGCACCTCAAGTTGGATCAGGGCTTTTACAAAGCCTTCTGCCAGTTTGTCACTGTCACCCGCCTCCCTTTTTCTGTATGCTATATCTCTTTTTTCTGTCTCTCTTTGTTTCTCTGGTCTAGGTTCATAGACTTTGCAAGAAGTTAAGCTGTTTAAATACCACCTGTGGAGCACAACAGAGTTCTGGGTTGTTATTTTTTGTTAAAGCAGAATAGCAGAGTTAAAAGTTAAATCTTCATTTCATCTGCTGCTCTGCTTGGGAAAAAAGGAATCCTCTGGAGCTTTTCAGCAGTCCACTGGCAATATCAAGGGCAGCCTCCCCTTTTAAGGCCTATTGGATGACATTCTTTTCCAACACAAACATTGCAAATGGCCAGTGTGAAGATGCTATTGTTAAAAAGATGGATGGGCAAAATATACTCCACTCAGTCATCCCTTAACTACTTCAAAGTAAGAAAGAGAAAGAGACAAAGGCACTTAAATATTGGAAACTAATATGAATTTTGTATTTTGGTTGGTTTCATAAGTATTGCCCTAATATGGATTATGGAGGAAAGTGAATACCTTCTGCTTACTACAGAAAAGCTCATGGACCTGCAATTTATCAGACTTTATCCGCTCTGAGGGGGCTTCTGTGCCTGAATATTTCATCTGCTTCTGCCAAATAGAAATAAAAAGTTGTATCCGTTTACAGATTCCCCATAAGAGAGAATGGGGAATGAAGAGCCTTGTTCTGTACAGAGAGTCTCAGAACCCAAATCAAAGATTTAAATGGACAAAGATAGCACAAAGTGGCCGAGAAACTGATAAAAAGCACAGATACAAGCTGAATTTTGGGCCCCTTGCTATGTTAGTTGTTGCGAATCAGGGGTTGCGAAATGTTTGTGTTTGCCTTATTCATAGGTTTGTGCAAGTATGAGGATGCTGATGTTGTTTTGTTTTGTTGGTCTGTGGACGACTACTGGTAAATCTGTAAGAATCTGAAGCTGTGCTTCCAGCATACCTGCAGCTAGCCTTTGAGTTTGCCTTTTTATTATTTATATTTTAGCATCCAAGGAGCTATGCTTCATTAACTAGACTCTGAATTACAGAGAGCATTAGCAAAGATTTGTTCCTCAAAGTTTGCTGACAAGAAGAAAAATGGCTGTGAAACAGTTATCGATTCTTTCTAATCTTTCTTCCTATCTCTTATCTGGTATAAAATCTGCTTATAGCAATCTTTGTCTTGAAGTTGTTTGTTTCAGAGGTCCTGTGTTAAATAGATTAATCCTTGGGGTCTTGTGATTTCATGAAATATGCTCTCCTATTTGAGCTCATTGTGGGATTGGTTAATAATTAGGGCAACTTGGTGCTTGTTCGGTGCTGAAAGGATTATTGTTTTACTCAGGATTCAGAGGTTAGACATGGAAGCAGCAACAACAAACTAGATACATTACAGATGGTATAATATTTTTATCAGCTTCCCAGGCAGGGTTTTTTTATGCAGCAAGCCACAGTAATAATGATGTAACTGTTAGTTATTTTGCAGGTACACAAAGAATACTGGTGTTTAATAGAGGGACTTCTCAACATGTATAGTGTATAAAAAGCAAGTCCCTGTTAGCCATTAAATGCATATTGATTTTTGCATTTCCTGCCCTCTGTGGAACACTGGTTTATCTGAAAGCAGACCACTGGAAAAATGGTTATGACCTATTGATTACTTGTGAGCTGCTTTGGGGAAAACTCCATTTTTTAATAATAGCAGTAGTCAACTTATTTTATAATGAATTACAAAGGTTATTTCTTTTAATATTTCCAATTGAACATGAAGTTATTTTTAAATACTGTATATATCTCAAACCAGCTTGCACCACCATCGAATGCATGTTTGCTGAGAAGCCCCTTTTAGTTCACTATGGATTTCTTTGCACACAAATGTATATATTTTTGCATTATCAAAAACTCTGCACTTGTAGACAATTGTATGTTGTGGGAAACCTGGATGTAGATAGTAATGTGCTTATTGTAATGTGCTTATTGTGCTAGTAATGTGCTTATTGTGTAAGTATGATTCCTTTTGGGAGTGAGGTGAAGGATTTGGAGGATAGTCAGTTGCCCCCAGGGTCACCCAGTTGTATATACTGTATTTGAAGAGCTTGCGTAAGAGAAGTCCATTATGCCAGTACCTCTCTGGCCTGAAGTCGAATTGCTCTGCTCAAACTACAGCTTATGAACTCTAGGGAAAACACAGTTTCCCCCATTCTTTATTACGGTCAACGACCAGCACACACACACACACAAAGACACATACAGAATCAATAATAAATGCAATTTAAAATTGATCTGAGATTTGATCTAAAAGGGGTTGGCCATATTAAAATTAAAGTACATTAAAATTAATAATTATTGCTTTAAAAGAATAAATTTAGAAATTAATTAAAAAGTCAACAATTCAGATTATTATAATACTTAAATCAAAAGAAGGATCAGGAGCCACCTAATTGTGCGGACCGAAGCTTAATAGCGACAGCACAGAACTTTGCCACCACAGCAGTGACCTTAGGGTTGGCATCTGATAGGAGCCAATGGGCGTAGTGTTCTTCGGGACATCCAGGAGACTCACATAATAGCGGAGAGATAAGTTCATTCCGTAAAGCCCTATAAAAGCAGCAACGGAGAAGCACATGGTCTGTAGTCTCTACTTCTCCGGAGCCGCATGGACAGAGTCTGTCGCCCAAAGGAACCCCCCTATACCTCCCATCCAATACGGCAGATGGCAGGACATGATTTCAGGCCAGTGTGAACGCCCTTCTGTGGGATGGGACCTCGAGCTGAGTAAAATACCTAGCTGGGAGTTGTAAGTATCTCCGCTCCTCTGGGGTTAAAAAAAGAGGGACTTTACTTAAGTCATTTTGCCTCTCGATAGGCATTAGCCTCTGCTTAACTAATGCCCTTGCTGTGTTGTAACTATGTGAACACAGGTAAGCTGGATGTAAACCTATGCTCGTCATCTTGTTTTCTATGGCTTTGATCCAAGAGGAGCGATGTTTATCTTTTAATATCAATGGGGCAAGGCCCTGAGGATTAAGATGAACTTTCAGCCAAAGGTTACAGGCCTGTGTCCAGAGTCTCGCCTCGACGCAGACCATGCCTGTTTCGAGACGAAGAGCAGCATTTGGCACACATGGAGGCACCTGGAGGGCTGCTCTGATAAATTTTGACTGGACCCTTTCAAGAAGGGTCAGATTTGGTGGAGGGGCACAAAGTTGAGCCCCATAAAGCAATTGAGCTAGCGCTTTAGCCTCAAAGAGTTTTAGAGCCGCAGGTACATAGTGTGCACCGTTGGATCCTAAAAAACCTAAGATTGCAGAGGTGGACTTCTGGGCTGCAGCCACAACTTGTGTTAAGTGGGCTTTCCTTGACCCTCTATCGTGGAAGACTATGCCCAAGTATTTAAAACAATGGACTTGCTCGATTTTTCGTCCGTTGATACTCCAAGGTCGTGTCTTAGGACGCTTAGCAAATGTCATTACTTTGGTCTTCTGATAGTTAATAGTAAGACAGGCCTCTTTACAATATTGAGCAAGGGACCGGAGCGCCCGTCTTAATCCAACTGGAGTCCTGGACAAGATCAGGGCACCGTCTGCATACAGGAGTATAGAGATAGGCCTATCTGCCAGTTTGGGTGGATGGAAATCAGAACTTGATAGTTTAGATATTATATCATTAATAAAGTAATTGAACAGCAGGGGGGCTAGTACGCATCCCTGCTTGACACCCAACTGAGTAGGCACCCGCCGTGTCAGATGTCCCTGATGGGAGCAGCGGACCAGGAGGCTTGTGTTTGTATATATTGATCGTATAAGAAGGAAAAGGCGAGGATCAATTGTTGAGGATTTCATCTTCTCCCAAAGCTTATTTCGCGAGATGGACTCAAAAGCTGTTTTTAAGTCTATAAAGGCCGCAAAGAGGGAGGAAGATTTACAAGATATGTATTTCTCGATGAGGTGTTGAAATACTAGGCAATGGTCCATGGTAGCTCTTCCTTTCCGGAATCCTGCCTGTTCTTCTGCAATCTGATGCTCCACCTCCAGCCAATCTTGAAATTTGTCTTTGAGATGTAAGGAATACAGTTTACTCACAATATTGAGTAAACTGATTGGCCTGTAATTTCCTGGTTCGAACTTGCTCCCTTTTTTATAAATGGGAATTATAATGGCGACACCCCAGTCTTTTGGAATGTGTCCTGTGCTATCAATATATGTAAATAGTGATGCTAACACAGGGCACCCCATTCTGTTAGAATCAGTGACTACTAAAGCAGGCTGGGGCGGTGCGGGGTTTTAAATGAAATGGCTCCTCCATGGAAGGCCAATTCAGCTACTGAGATAGAGCCGAAGCTCCTATTTAAGCCATATTCTGGGGGGGATGACTGCTGAAACAACATCTGAGCCCTGCTCTTGGCAATTGCCTATTTCAGCCCTGCTTGGAGCTGTCCACGTTACTATTGAAGCATCCTGAAGCCTTCCCTCCATACTGATGATGCTGTTGCTCAAAACATAACAGTTCAATATTCCCCATCCTTTAATACATGAACACATAGGCACAGCTCATCTACCACTTTGTCCCTTTCTATTTCAGTCAGACTAAAGAATCAGGCAAAATGGAGGTGGGCATGTGCAAAGAAGTAGCAGAAGAGGCCAGAACAGATTTAGAGGCTTGTTTGGGTGGTGGGATGACCAGGAGAGGAGGGACATTCTATTGCAGAAATGGAAATCATTTCACTGACATAATGAGTTACTTGGATGCTACATATATCTTCTATATAAAAATGGTAATATGGCTTAAGCAAACTAATAGATTCATTTCAGTTACAATCCTGAGTGTGTGTTCTTCTTCATGACCAGATCTGCTTTACTCCTTGTCTCACTAGGTCACTAATGTGCAAACTTGAATGCCGATTATCCAATTGGTTAGGAATTGGCTAGTTAAGTTGTAACATTAATGGAACCCCCAAATTAACAACATGGGACATTGAGTGTTCATTGTCTTTTATTATATGTGTTGGAAGCTGCCCAGAGTTGCTGTTGTATTGAATTACCAGTACTGTCTGTTTTTTTCTGTTAAAGGCTTTGCTTTCTCTAGTTGTTTCTGCTGCAAGCTTTGATCCCTGTTGTTTGGGTATCAAGTATAAAACAAATTGTAGAAAATAAACACATATACTATCTATAGAATAGCTTTACTTATTCCACCCCAGATATATGCCTCTGTATGTGCCTTTTCAATTAATGTAGGCAGCAACCATCTTGCAGTTGTAATATTTTAACTCCTCCTCCTCCTCCTCATCTTCTATTTTGACAGCTATATCTAGCTTTTTCATGAGATTTCTATTGCAATGTTTATATTTATGTTTTGCTTGGTTTTATTACTTGCCCCTTTGCCTCTGAAAGTACCTCACTATTTTTCAAAGTTTTAGAAGATCACAAAGTTTGCTGAACATGTCTGTCAAGTGTTAATGGTAGTTAATAGGATTGAAAAGTTGATACGTTGGACTATATTTATGCTCTAAAACAGGCATAGGCAAACTCGGCCCTCCAGATGTTTTGGGACTATAGTTCCCATCATCCATGACCACTGGTCCTGTTAGCTAGGGATCATGGGAGTTGTAGTCTCAAAACATCTGGAGGGCCGAGTTTGCCTATGCCTGCTCTAATATGACCCAGGTCTTTGTGTCTTACCTATCTGTTACCTAGACTGGTGGGAGCCAAGCTCTGGGTAAATTGACTGAAGTTAAATGTGCACAAGTCTGAGATAATGATGGTTGGCAGTTGTGTGACTGACTGACTGGGTGGGTGGGAGAGTAGACTAAGGCAAAACAATGCATAATACATAGTGTTTAATCTTCCTTGGTCTCTCAAGTTTGAAGCATTCTGGTGCTCTGTATGAAGAGTGGTATAAAATCTGTTACAAATATATTCATCAGTTTCTGAGATACATTTTGAGGTACAAAAAACACTGTTTGTAGTTAAAGCATAACCTGATTTGAGAATAGATTTCTTACTCCAGATCTTCAACGTCCTTTAATTGTATGACTTCTGATAATGTCTCTGAAGTGTACAAGAAAGGAGAATGGGGCACCCTATAATTTTCTGTTCACTTTTTTCTGACTGAAAGAGGTGGCAGGCTCTAATTTTCCATCTAGCCTCTTTCACATTTATCTTCTTCTTGTGGCATCATTATAATCATGGATGTCTTATTTTCATCACTGTTATTCTGTTAAAAGATTCAGCAGCAGCATATGTTGCATAAATTGTGTTGATTTGAACCTCAAGTATATAAAAACCTCCATGTGTGGGTGGATCATTAAGTCTTTGTACTGTTTCGCTTGAGTAGATTATCCTGTATACTCAATAAAATGATTTTTAATAAAAGAAGCAATTAAAAATGCATTTGAGAAACACTTGCATCTATATATCTATCATAATGAGCAACACACTGGTTTACTGGAAACATCCTTTAATGACAAATTATCTGATTTAATGATACAGGATAAACATGAAGGCTATTTATTTATTTACCATATTTCTAGTTTGCCCTTTACCTAAAGGTCCCAAGGTGGAAACACCATTTGCCAATTTGTTCTTCACCCTGCAGCCTTTTCTTTTCCCTGAAGAGCTGCTATGAAGGTTTAGGCAGCACTCTGGAACAGTGTGGGAGCTGACTTGGGTGCTGCAGGAGAAGGAGGAATTGGCAAAAAATAAATAAAAATAAAATTCTCCATCTTCCTCTAGTGGGAAAATCCACTGAATCAGACAGACCCCTTTCTGTGAAAGGAAGGAAGGAAGTCTATTTTTTAAAAGGCATGTCTGGATCCAACTCCCATATGAGTTTGTATTTTGCTCAATTTCTTAAAGTTATGAAGTGCTAAGAAACCTAAGATACATTAAAATGGAGGAATGCAAACATTAATGAATGTTGTCTTGCCCCTGATATCCTTGATGTTGTGTTTCCAGCCACTGTTGTTGGACTCTTGATGTGAAGTGTGTCTTTTCTGGACTGTGGTTCTGCAGCTTGAGTGCTGCTCTCAAGTTGCAGAGTTCATAAAGTTGAGGAAGGAAGTAGGAAACAACAACACTCCTTCAACCCTTGTATTTTTCAAGACTGATTGTACACTTCACGGTTTGGAAGGGTTGATTTTGTGTGCTGCAGGTTGTCTTGGTGTTAGGAGAGAGAGAGAGAACAGACGGACGGACGGATAGATAGTGAATTAATGGGGTACATGCTTACATGAATAGATGTATGTACAAGAAGTGGAGATTTTGTGAATGTGAGATGTGCTCTTTGTGAATGGGTGCATGGGTAGTGTGTGTGTGTGTGTGTGTGTGTGTGTGAACAACCTGCAAGCACCCCCCCCCCCACAACTCTGGAAACCAACTTCAAAGACACTAGCTACCCCAGAGCAATCATTGCTAGTTAAAGAATTAAGAGTGCCTTTGAGCATCTTTTAAAAAGCATTAACTGACAGGATCTTTGCACTTGACTTGGAAAAATGCACTTTCTAAAGCTACCCACTGATATCTGATAGCTTAAAATATTCCCATCCCACAACAATTTAACAGTTCTTTTGCCTGTAGTAGTCACTGAAACGTATGTGTAAGCTTATAGATGGAGCTATTACACTGTGAAGGGAGGGCCATAGTATCCAGGTTATAGGAGTGGTGCACAATTGCCATTATATTTTATATCTCTGCTGCAGACTGCAAGCACTTTTTCTGATATTCAGAAAGTAAACATTTTTGGTTTGAAAATGTTGTCAGGTTTTGGATTCTGATGGCTAAGTATAAAGTAATTGGCTAACACAAGTTCTAGCTAAAATTCAAACAAATTGTCTTCAGGCTGAATTTTAAACAAAAAAGGGTGTGGGGTGTGTGTGTGTGGAACGTTGAAGCCAGGAAGTCAGCAATTTGCATTAGTTGTAAGATGGCCCAGTTGTGCAGACTTAATTAGATCAGCCTCTTTAATTTCAGGTTTCACTAATGGCTGCTGGGAAAAAGAAACAACCATAGCTGATCCTCCATTAAAGAAATACTTAATGCAGTTATTGATATCTATACCTAGTAATAACTGGAATGCATAGATTCCTTGTGAAGCCCAAAATAGAAACAAAGAGAAACATGCTTGCTTTTTATATAGGCAAAACTGGACAAAATTATTGTGCACTAGTCAGTAAAGTCAGCCATGAAATTCAGTGTACACTCAGGCAAATTGTTGTGCCTCAGCTGAATTTACCAGCCATGTTTGTTTTGTCCTCTGAGGGCAAAATCAGATTGTCTTCATCTGAGCTTTAGTAATGTTTAGTTGATTTCTATACTTAACAGCGGGAGTTCATTTAATTTGCAAAGATGGCATGCCCATCTATCCTGTAACTATGCTTCGTTATTCTCTAAAGTGAGAAGTTGGCCAGGTGTATTTGGTTTGAACCCATTTTTCTTTGTGATCTAACTCTGGTTAATTGACAGCAAGCTTGCAGAGTCAGTCCATGAAATATTTGTTTCAGTGCAGACTACCTATTTGTATCTGCCAATTAAAACCTGCTTTCATTCAGGTAAATGCTATTCCTAGGGGGCTATACCCTTTCTAGATTTGTTTGTGTTTTTAAGGTGTGTGGTGGTGGGGGGCAGAGAACTTGTAGTAAAGTGTGACTTGCTTTCAAGGACTTGTTCAGCAAGTTGTTTTTATAGGATGTTCGAATGAGGTGTAAGTGTGTCGGTGTGTAAATAAAAGTTGTCATCAAAAGTATTCTATATCGTGAGGAAACAAATGCAGCATGTATTTTATCTTATCTTTCTGTTGACATTGTTTACATCAATAACAACTGTTGGTTGAAGGAAATAAGCTAATTAAATTTGTTTGCCAGCTTTCCACAAAAATATTTGTGTGCATGTTGGCTTCCAAGTTAAATAACAATAATAAGTTGAATACCACATTCAACATTGTGTAAATTGCGATTAAAATATTAAGTTTTTTGTATTTGCTGGAATAAATATATTTCAAGTGGGTTTTTTTAAATTCCTGAAAAACACAATCTATAACTGTTGTAGCATCAGCATTGCAAACAAATTCAGTCATAATTCATTTAACAATGATTAAATATTAAGCAGTGGATATAGCAGGAGCTTTAAATTGTGCAAAATTTGTCCCTGTCGGGGGGGGGGGGGCACACAATCAATAATTCATTTTATAATAACTTTCCAACATAAACTAATAATACATTCAATAAAACATTTAAGCAGAAGAGAATTATAGTAAAGTAAAATGTAATGTAATTACATTTCAAAATGATTCATTCTGTTCAGAGCCAAAGCTTTTAAAGAATATTATGTATATTTCAAAAGAATAAAAATTATGTACGGAGCAGCTTGAATGACATTGACAGAAACTGTGTGTCAGGTGAAGCACCTAAACATAATTTTATGTCCAGTTTATTAACAGAATATTTTTAATTATTGGAATTGAATTAGTTTTTTTAAAATCAATCTTTCAAAGACGAAAGTTGGTCCAGACTGCCATCTAGTGGAAATTCAAAACTTTGTATCAGGAATATTGGCAGTATATTGGTACTGTATTCTGTATCTAAAAGTATGTTGTGGCTGTAGAACATGGACTCTGGATCTTCATTGAATGGCAAACATGCCAAAAAGTCAAGTGATTGAAGGCACATGCTACTTATTGGAACCTAGCAGTACTGTTCAGAAATCAGTTCTTCACTTGAATATTTTCACTTTGGAAAACAATTAGTGAACATCTGTGTGCATAAGGAATATAATGATGATCCTAAAATAATTTTTGTTCTCCTTTTTAAAAATGGTAAAAAGGGAAAAAAAACAAAAACCTGGCAAGAATTAGTTTATTAATACTATAAAATAAGGATAAGGACTCCCAACTTCTATTGACTGCAGCCAATATTGCCAATGGTCAGGGAAGATGGGAGCTGAAGTCTAACAACATCTGGAGCACCATACATCCCTACCCCTGTTAAAATCTATTATAAAAATCCAAGTCATTTTTACTTCCTTCTGTTTTACATTGTAATAATCAGTCATTATTCTCCTTTTGCATTTCAGGACAATTTGAATTAATTGTCCTGTTTCTTTATGCATCATAAATCGGCTATATGTAGAAAATAAGAGGTCATAGAGTAGTATTCTTCCTTCCAGGGGAAATTAGAAATAGTACATTAGAAAGTTTCTCAAGGAAGATATACGCAAGCAGTGATAGAACCTTCATCTGCTTTTCTCTGTAAAGTAAAATATTTCATTGGGTTGATTCATAGTACCTTCCAAGAGGACTTGGATTTTAAGATTTAATGTGTATGGCCAAGTAGCACAAATATAATTGATGAGTCTTAGCAATTTTGATCTATACTTTCTGTGGTGACTCCCAGTACTATATACCATAAGTGGTAATATCTGCAGCCAATAGGTAATACCGGTAGATATTAACTGCATTAATGATATATACGCAGAGCAGTTACCTCCTTTTTTGCAATCAATGTGCCTATCAAAGTCCAGTAGCTGGCTGTGCCATTTATTTCAGTGCAGTGTATGATTCAATGGTGTTTTGCCTCTGCACATTTTATCACGTGAACATTTCTTACCTACAAACTGGAATGGGATTACCTGCTTCCCCATTATAAGTCTCCAGCCCAGTAGAAAAGCATATTCGTGCTTCTGCCTGTAGTTGACCTCATCTGTAGACATAGTTAAAAGCACACAGTACATAGGTACATACAGTACTGCACTAGGGTCAGTGTGGCTGTGATCTGAATTTACCTTCCTTAGTCCTTCCTTCCTTCCTTCCTTCCTTCCTTCCTTCCTTCCTTCCTTCCTGAGGTATTTGTAGTCTGCCTTTCATTCAAAGGTTCCAGGGCAGTATATGATAAACCAGAGGTTAGCCAACTTAGTGCCCTCCAGATATTGCTGGACTACAACTCCCATCAGTTCCAATCTTTAAGGTCAAGGGTATGGGTCGGCAAACTAAGGTCTGTGGGCCGGATCAGGCCCAATTGCCTTCTGGATCTGGCCCACAGACGGTCCGGGAATTGCTGCGTGGATCGCCAGCCCACACATTCTTTCCCTCTCCCTCACACGGTGGCGCTGGTGCCTCCTCCCTCCTCCTGGCTTCTCCCTGCCCTGCCTGGAGGAGGAAGGGGGCTGGGCTTTGCTGGTGCCAGCAGCAGTAGCGCTTGAGCTGCCGCCATTTTACGCAGCCCCTCTCTGGAGCCCTTTCGCGTGCCGCTCATTGTCCGTCCACCACCGCCGTGGCCGCCAGCCCCTGCCTCTCACAAGACACAGGTAAGCAGCCACTGGGGCTTGTGGTTCTCTTGTATCACCCCTCCCCCCAAATAGTCTGGCTCCCCACAAGGTCTGAGGGACAGTGGACTGGCCCCCTGCTGAAAAAGTTTGCTGACTCCTGGTCAAGGGTGATGGCATTGTAATCTAGCAATATGTGGAGGGCACCATGCTGACCTCACCTTCAACAAACATTAAAACTGCAATTAGCAATAAAAAAAATCACATCAAAATAAACTCATAAAATTTATAACCATCAGAAATAAAACATGAAATAAAACATGGCATACAGTGGAACCTTGGGTTACGTACCGTCCTCCTTACGAACACTTTGGGTAATGAGCTCCACTAACCTGGAAGTAGATGCTCCTGGTTGCGAACTTTGCCCCAGGATGTGAGCAGAAGTCGCGCGGCAATGGCAGCGGGAGGCCCCATAAGCGAAAACATGCCTCATGTTAAGAACGGTTTCGAGTTAAGAATGGACCTCCGGAATGAATTAAGTTCATAACCGAGGTACCACTGTATTAATTTTCTTAAATAAAACAGGCAGCAGAAGCAAAACTAAAATATCTCTTTGCACTTCATCCCTCTCCAAAATTATTCTGAGTGTTGCCTCCTGATTGAAGAAGAGTTTGAGGTGGTGGATATCCCCCACCCAGAAGTTCACAAAATACTTATTTTTCCATTACCTGTGAATGGCAGGGACGGTTGGGGGGGGGTGCTGTTTCCTAATAGAAGCTCCTTCTTAGCGCTTTGTGGAAGAGCTTTACAGGATTTCACACTACCTTCAAAGCAACTGTTTGTGGAATAGATTGCCTAACAACAGATGACAGGAGCTCAGATTATGCAGCAGCTTGAAAAATGTTTGCACAGTTTTGATCTGTTTTCATAAGATCTCTGTGTGTGAGTGTACTTTTCTTTTTCATCCCAAGCTCTGTACTTATTTAAAACAGACGTAGGATGTAGATTACCGTACTTTCCTCTTGCCCACCTGATTAATTAAGGAAAGCCTGCACACTCTTTCCTGTGTAAGAAATCAATCTGGCAGCAACCATAATTTGGGAATTCCCTGCTTATTGACATCAAGCGTACTTCCTTTTACTTTTTGTTTCCTCTTAAAAAGATGTTTGTTTAGACAAGCCTATCCAGATATATAGAATGTTTAATTAATTATTATTTGAATGTTTCAAATATCTGTTTTTAACTGATTTTACTACTTTATTGTTTTTTTAAAATTGCTTTGAGGTTTTTTAAATTAAAGAATCAAGTGGAATATAAATTTCTTAACATAAAATAAATAAAGATAAAGGTGTGTGTGTTGGGATGTGGTTTTATTGTTGCCAGATTACACAATTGACCATTAGAGCGGCATGCACAGACTTCTCCTGACCCAGCTCCTTCTGCATTATTCATCGCTAGGGAAAATAATAATAATAATAATAATAATAATAATAATAATAATAATAATAATAATAAATTTATTATTTATACCCCCATCCATCTGGCTGGGTTTCCCCACCCATTCTGGGCAGCTCCCAACAGAATTTTAAACAGAATAAACCTTTATATTGCTGGGGATCAATTCCCCCCCCCTAAGTTTCTCTATAGTATTTCCCCCCTTCAAGATACATAGTTTAGCGAAAATGTAAATGAAGCAGCTGTATTTTATGATCACAGTCTATTATTATTACATTTGAGAGATTCATTTTAATTCATGGTGCATGCAGAGGCACCAACCGTTTCCGTTACCTAGTTACTGTATGTTCTACTTAGAGTATGACAGTGTTCCAGTGGTTTTCCACATAGTCCTTTGATATACTACTCTAACTTAAAATTGGGACCACTGTTCCAAAGTGTATTGATATTCACAACTCTTAAGTAACGCCATTCCTGTTTTAGAAAATCTAACGTAGAGATTTTTTAAAATGTGAATTGCATTACTTAGAGTTGTGAATCTATACACTTTGGGAAAGTGACTCCCAATTTAAAATGAGAGTAAAATATCAAATAACTGATATTATTATTATTATTACATTGGTGGTCTTAATTTTTGCTGTGGGAACATGCAATATCTATAGCGTATACCTGTGCTGCTGTGACATTCCAAGGGATAGTCCAAAACATTAATAGGTAATAATATTTTATTCCTCCCAGCCACTCTGGGCAGCTTACAATATAATAAAAGCACAGCCAACGTCAAATATCAAAAACTTCCCAATACATTAAAGTGATGGAATCTTCAAAAAAAAATGTCAATAACAACAATTTAAGGATCTTCTATATGCCTCTGGTCCATAAGTAGAATAGCGCCTTACAATTATTCAATTGTCCCATACGTTAAGAATGATCGGTATCAGAGCAGCCTCATTCACCAGAGACAGGAGCCAAGAAGATGTTACAAAGTTTAGAACAGAAGGATTTGAGGCATTAACTGTTGGTCATTGGTGGTGGAAAATATTTGAGAACCAAAGTCACCAAAAGCTGTGTTGAGCTGATCAGATAACAATTCCCAGCCTAGCATGTAGTTGGAATCAGTTCTATATTTTTTCATGGTGACTTGGTTTGCTCTTTATTCACAGGTTTTAAAATTTCTATAAAGCACAATGGAATTTCTCTAATTTATTTCTGTTATTCTTGTCAGTAATAGATGCAGCCTCAAATCTTTATTTTCCCAATATATAGAAAAAATACTGCTCAAGTTACACTAATTTTGATTTACTTAAACTATTTTGGTCAGGTAATCTACTTTTAATCTAGTGAATTTCTTCCTTTTAATTCAAGTGCTTTGTATTTTAATATAGCCATTGATCTACACAATAATGGGTTCTTGGAATTTCTGAGATTGTGTGCTTGGTGATGTGTTCTTCAGCAATAGCTGGTGATAATGTTCTAGCTTGCAAGATATTTTTAAGATTTGTGATAGGGCATGGGAGGAAGAAGGTGATGTACAGTGGTACCTCTGGTTACGAACTTAATTCGTTCCAGAGGTCTGTTCTTAACCGTTCTTTACCTGAGGTAACACTTTAGCTAATGGGGCCTCCCGCTTCCACTGCACCACTGGCGCACAATTTCTGTTCTCATCCTGAGGTAAAGTTCTTAACCCGAGTTACTGCTTCCGGGTTAGCGGAGTCTGTAACCTGAAGTGTTTGTAACCCGAGGTACCACTGTATTGGCAATGAAATCATTTCATTAGAGATCTTCTTGAAATGGCATTTAAATTATGTCAGTTTATGTTCTTCTATTTAGAGAAGAAAGATGCCTTCAAGAAAATCCCAGTCTTGTAAAAATAAGCAATTCTCCCAATGGTCCAATAGATTAGCACTCATTTGTTTTAGGAGGCTGTTTGTGTTTATGTATGTAAAATATAGCTCCCCTCTGCATACTTTAATACTGTAGTAAGTATTTAAAGTGATTTGCATTGATCTCAAAATTTTAATGATTGTCTTCTCTGTTTGTAGGATCTGGAGATAGTGTATTCCTATTTACACGGAATGGAAGCTTTGTCTAATCTACGAGAACACCAGCTCCGGTAAGTTGTTTAATGAAAGTGCTTTATCCTCTTTTTAACACAAGGTGTTGCTTTTTAACAGAAAAATTCTGTTTTGGTAGTTAAGTAATGCACTTCCTCTCAGTATGGATTAACTGAAAATTAAAGCAAAACTGTAAAAATTTGAGATAAGGAATACCTAAATATGCAGCCACTGGTCTCATGAAAACACACACACACACACACACACACACACACACGCACACACACACACACACAGAAACAAATAGAACTCCTGTATTTACACAATTTTACATACTGTTGATTAGTGAAGTTTGCTGAGCAATGAAAAGTGATGACCATGAAGTTTATTTGGGTGTCGTCTAAGAATGCTATTTAATGACTTAGTAATCTGTTTATTTAAAGTTGTTAGATCCCATTTTCTTTATAACTTATCTCAAAGCAGCTTATGACATACTTTTAATATAAAATTCAATATGTAAGAAAAGGCAGTTACAGTAAAAATAGCTAATGATTTTTACTTTTGACAGGGTGGCACTTGGAGAAGGGCATTGGCTGATAGTTTTATAGCCAAAGATCGTTGATATGAGATCAGGTTGTTGTCATGCATCTGTCTTGAAGACAATGGAATGTGCCTCTGGGGTGAAGTCAAATCGCTGTGTTAACATCAATGAAGTGACCTCCCTGGGGTGCAAGCCTGGGCAGTGTGTATGGAGGTCCTGGGCTGCCCAGATGACAAGACTTGCTGATATGGTACTAAGGAAATCAAAGCAATACGTTTGGTACCACGTTGGCAGCAGAAGCTGCACAAGGCACCGTCCAGCTGTCTTGGGGAATTCACTCCGAATTTGTGTAGCCTTTTCTTCTCCCAAAGATACTCCGCAAGGCAGGAGAGGTTTAGGATCAGAGTTTTCCTGCTCCTAGATGGGCTACTTTCCAGGTGGACAAGCCCCATCTGCCCCTCACTTCCCTCTACACCATGTGCAGGAACCGCCTTCTTAACCCTTGGACCCACTATTGGGATCAGATACTTCTTAAGATATCTGGGTTCCAAGCAACCTAGAGTTTTAGATGTAAACATTAGTAGTTTGCATTGGACTTGAAAATGATTAGCCAGCCAGAGACTCTTTTCTAAACCTGGTGAGATATGATCTGAAAGAGCTGTGCCAGCTAAAATTCTTGCTCTTGTATTCTGAAACAATTTGGGTTTCAGAACCATCTTCATAGGCAACCCAAGTTACAGCACATTGCAGTAACCAAATTGGGAGGTTAACAGAGCAAAGATAGCTGAGGCCAGACTATCCCTATCCAGGATAGCCTGTGGCTGGTGAGCTATCTATAGCTGGTAAAAGGTACTTTGTTCCACTGAAGCTACCTGAGGCTAAAATGCAACCAGGAAAACCCTCAAGCTGCGAATCTCCTCCTCCAGTGAGAGTGCTGCCCCATCTAGAGCTAGCTAAGTGTTGTCTCCTAATCATAAGGACAAATGTGGGTTCCCACATTGGCTCTCTGAGCAAGCTGTGTTAGAAGAAAGAGAAAACGTGAGAGTATGTGTGAATGCAATTGCTTCAAATTGCTCACAGTGTTGTATTGTAGAACTCAAGGACAACTGAAACCTGCTAATTAGTGTTCTGAAATACTAAGTATGACTTTGGGAACTATACATGCCTACACTTGACTGTGACACGTTCTGTCAGAAAGTTAAGCAAATATCAGAAATCTACAGCCAGATGGAAGTTGGTAACAGTTTCTTCATTCTTCATCACACATTTTCTTTTGTGAATGCACAATCAGAGTCTTAAATTTAATTGGAATAAACGTATCATGAGAATTCAGCTCTTCTGTAATGAAATTTTTAATGAAAGTAGTTTGGCTGAATGTAGGTTATAGGTAAAGTGTTTCAAGTTAGCAATTAAGCCATTCTGTAGAGGATGGAACTGGTGGGAATAGAATCTGTTAATTCACATTCCAGGAGTATATTTAGATAAACTTTGTTAAATACATGTGAAAATCTCAGATGTCAACTTTATGAACAGACACACTTTACTGCTATTATTAAAGCATTTCACTATTATAATATTGAGCAACAAATCTGTGTGTTTCCCATCTCTGTCATGGTACCTGTTACCATTACAAACAACTTGGAAAATTAGATGGGAAAGAGTGTGCAACAGTGGCAATCTATGCCTTGCTTTCCCTTAAAAAAAAATAAAAAAAATTGCATTGCTGTATGTCAACGCATGTTCCGGCATCATATTATTATTTGTTATCACAGGTTGAAATTACATTGCTGCCTGCTGATGACAGGGGCAGGTACCACGGTGCCCTGAGCTATGCCAAAATTTAATATTTGTATCCTGTTTTTCCAACAGCAATGTTGAACTCAAAGCAGTCCACAATGAACTGATATGTTGTTGTTGTTGATCCAACAGTCTACAATAATAGGAATAGGATTTAAAATTAGCATACATTACAACCACTATAATATCAAAAACACAATAGCATATAAATAACATAGAAAAACAATAAAATCCATCAATTAACACAATTTCATACAATCACATAGAGATTCAAAATACTGCATCAAAAAATGGGCTTATGAGCACCAGTGCTAGTTGACCTTCTCTCTCTGGGAAGGGTTTTTTTTTTAACCCAGTGCAGCAGCACTCTCCCAGGCAGCAAAATCTTTCATAGTTTTGAGCCTCAGATTCTTTTTCACCCTTAAGAATTTTATCACTTCTGTAGAGGGGTGGGGCAATAGTTTTCATAGAATATCCATATTCAATATGGATGTCTTTTCTCCATATACAATATGGTAACTTCTTTTCACAGCTCTTTTGGAAGACTGCACTGGGCTCTCTTTCCCTCATTGCAGGGGCACAGGTTCCTTTGACTTGTGCCAAAAGGCTCACACCTCTGACAAAGCGGGAGCTTTTAATGTTATCTGGAGGGAAAGAGAACAGACAGCCCCAATAAGCTTGGCAGCTGCCAGGTAAAAACACACAGAGATACAGACTCCCAGCAGACTCCTTCTGTAGCTGATTCTGGCAAGGGATGAGCTTTGAAAGTTACCTGGAAGGAAGGTAGCTACTGACAGTATATTAGATTTTTAAATAGCATAATTATGTGAGTTGCAACTCATGGTGGCAAAGAAAGTCTAGTGGCATAAAATCAGTTATTAGAACCACAGTTGTTGATAGAAGTAACAATGGGGAATCCTCCATTTCTATTGTAAATCCCAAAAGTACAGGAGTCTGCTTGTTCATTTTCTGATAAATCTTTTGAGTAAGAATTCCATTCTTGCCCTGGGATACTGGGTAAATGTATTAACTTTTCTGTGCTAACATGACTTGTAGCTTACATGTAACATGAAAGGTATTTCTATGCAGTAGAAGACACCCCCCCCGACTTAAGAGAAACCATTCATTTCAATAAAATGAATAAGACTTAATTAGGTAAATCTGTTTTATCTCTTTATTCCTGTATCCCAATTACCATTTTTATTTTCAGACCAGTTTTGCATAAACGTGTAAGACTTAAGGTGCTTGTAATAGAGCAATATCATCTAATTTTTAAAAATAAGATGCCTGGTTTTCAGTTTATATCCTATACTCCCTGCATTCAGGATTTTGAGGTAGGTGTGTGTGTGTGTGTGTACACACACACACACACACACACACACACACACAATATGCCATATGCTTTGCTTTCTGGAATGAGACCAAATTTAAATAAATGTGTCTTTGGATAGAGTTAACAAATAACATGGAAAGTGACACATGGAATGGAATAGAATCACTGTCACTTAAGGGATGGCGATCTTGACATTATTTTCCTCATGATGGCTACAACAACAAAGAACATTCTTTGTGAGGACTTAAGATTTCACTTCCCTGAAATCAAATATAGCAGATCATGGTCCGCAACCTTCACTTTTTGTACATCTATTTTGATATGTGTTTAAAAACCCATTGTGAGAAAACTGCTACAGCGCAGCCATATATTAGTGACAGCCACTTATCCTTAGCATGTGTGGCTTTAAGGGAACTGGCCTAACTGTAATATAAAATAGCAGTTAATAAAAGCACTCTTACTTATAAATGGTTTTTGTTTCTTTTTTCACAGAATGATGTGTGAAACAGTGAGATACGAGAGGCACGAAGCAAATGAAGTTTTGTACTAGTGAGTGGTTATTTTTCTTTCATACTACTTTGCTTATATGGAAACTTTTATTTGATCTTTCCACAGCAGTTTGCCACTTCCAATTGCAACACTTTGTGGAGGCAGGTAGGTGGGAGGTAGTGGGCAGGGGGGGGGGTGTCATTTACTAGTGCTGGCATAAAATACAATGATTATGTTGCATCAGAGATGAACTTAAGGGAGTCTTTCTACCTAGCGATATTCCACAGTGTACTTTTCCTAATACTGTGCTTATGTAATGCCCATACTCCTTTGTAAGTATTAAGAGGAAAGATGTGTATATGCAACTTGACTACATTTTTAGCAGGTATGGTTAGTCTGAAATAATTTTAAATATTATGGACCAATAGCACTTGTTGTTCAGTAGCATTTTGATACCTTATGAGATCAGATATTTGAGATCTAAAGCTCCTTACAATGTGCTTGCTTTAAATTTGAATTTTCTTTCTAGCGATTTCTATATAGGACAAGCAGAAAACAGAATTTTATGCCATATTTATCCCCCCATTTTCCATTTGGCACTTGCACGACTGACCTGTTTGTTACAGACATAGAACAAATTTAGGGATTTCATGAAGGTGAAAACTGATTCATAGCATCGGGTGACATCTAGATCACAATTCTGGCTTCATCCTGTTGCATAATCTTATGATCCAGTTGAATTGGTTTGTGGGTCACACTATATAGATATACTGGCAGGTCAATATAATATTGTCTTGTGATTTTGAGCATGATTGCTTGTTTTTCTTCCCTGCCCTTTAGTAAGTCCTGAGGCTCTCTCTTCAAAACTAGCTCCTACTATGATCAGCCCATAAATTATTGAGTGGCCTGTGTGTGTGTGTGTGTGTGCGTGCGTGCGCGTTTGTGCGTTTGTGTATCCTCCTCTGGGCAAAACATTTTATCAATACTGTACTGAGAAGCTATGGATGCATTCCTGTGCACATTTAATAGATTGAATGCTATGTTAAACCCACATAGGAGTGCGCTAGAAGTCTTTCTTTTGGAAGTTTAAATAGAAGCTATGGTATATCTTCTTACAGGCACAGTATGGGGAAATGCCACACAAATTCGATGTCCCACTTTCTGTCAGCCAGTAGGGTTAGAAAGAGCCACTGGATTGCTGTGGCCGAAAACATTAGGAGTTGCACTAGGGTTGCCCTCATGCTTCCAGAGCATCCTGGGAACAGGAAGAAGAGAGAGCTTCAAGCCTATATTGGGTGCAAGACGTTACTCATGCAATGCCTCCTTACCCATTCTTAACCTGTTTTAGCAGCAGCGCAAAAAAGGGAAAAGGCTCCCTGGGAGAAGGCACGGGGAGACATCCATCCACTGAAGTCAGTTAACTTGCCTACAGGGAGTTATTAACTGCAAGTGGGTGTGTTCCATTTCTGGGATAAGGACTGTAGGAAGAGGAGAAATGTTTTGGAGGAAGCAGAGTCAAATTCTTGTTCCCCCAGAAGTTTTAGTTTTACGTTGTTTTTTCTTTTGCAGAATAAAGGATTTATTGGGTGGGGTGGAAATAAATGGACTCAGAGGATGCACTTCCTCTCAGTACAATTCCCACTCCCCCACCCTCCCTTTCCCCACCCCCTTGAATAACTTTCCCAAGTGTCAACTCAGTAGTTCCTTGTATTAGTGGAACTTACGTTGAAATTTAATGCTATTGCTTGCAGATATCAGCCTCAATACATTTTTTTTCTTACACTATTGTCTTAACTTTCTATATTAAATATGACCTAGCCAGCTTACAGACAGAGTAATGACAATAAAATAGCAGTTATTAAAACAGTTTACACAAGAAGGCTAAAAGCATACTAGCAATACAGTACTCTCCTGGGTGGTTGCTTCTTGGTGGCACAACTGCAAAGGACCTAGCAGATGGCACAGGGATCCATAGAAATGTCTTTAAAGAGAAGCTATATTCTTGAGCAAACCCATATGGAGAAGAGCACTTCAAGTGGTCTCTGCAGAACTTATAATCAAACCAGTAAGAGGTTTTGTAAAAAATTGAAGGGGTGGAGCAGTCTGGGTTAATAATTATGACAATTGGTTTGTTAAGTGTTTAACAATAGTAAATGCTGTAGAGGGTGGTGGTGGGTAAAGATTGCCTCTGCTCTCAAACTGGCAATCCAAGAAAAAAGGGAGGAAGGAGATAGTAAAAAACAAAACAAAATGCCAGTAAGGCAGGGAACGAGAATGATAAAAACATTAATCAGAGTAAACTTGAAAGAAGAGGTGATTCTGAAAATATGTCTTCTTAAGAATATGGAAGCAAGACAAAGACTGAGATGAATATCTAGGGGAAGTGCATTCCAAAAGAAGCAGGAAGAAAATGGTTAGAGACAGAATAAAGGATGTGAGGCTTGAAGATTTAAAGAGAGAACAAAGAAATGAGATGGGAGTGTTCAGAAATAGAGAAGGAATCTGGGTAGGATTGATTTAAAGGGGGAGGAGGAGTTTAAAATGAAGGCAAAAAGCAAGTGTAGGCAGTGAAATGGCAATGCTTAATTTGTATACCCAGATATGGGAGACAACTTGAGGCTGCAGCCACAGAATTTAGAATGCCTTTTAGACAATTAGCTAAAGCAATTGGTGCCCTTTATTGCTGCAATCAGATATAGAAACAGCTTTTATTTTAGGGTTAACCGTGGACCATAGGGCTTATCATTATACAAAGGCTTGATTTTCAAAGGGGCACGATTGTTCTGCAGAGGTGTCTGTGAGACTGTGAATGGTGGTGGGGGAGAAAAAGTTTGTGTTTCAATTTGGGTGGGCTGCCGATGTGTAAACCATAGCCTGTGTTACATGATAAACATTGATTTCAGAGTATTACCTGGTCCTCAATGTTTCTAAGAGCAAAGAAGAGATCAGTGGCGTACGGAGCTGCTTTGCTGCCCGGAGTGGCAAATGCGGGGGCACCCTCCAGGGGCGGGGTGCCGCTCCATAGTGCACGTGCGTTGTGATGCCACAATGCATGTGCGCTACAGAACACAGTCCATCCGGGCTACCGGGTGCAAGCAGTCGCACGGACGGGCTGCCTCAGTCCATCCGAGCGGCGGTTGCTTGCGCCTGGCATCCAGAATGGACTGCGCAAGTGTGCACATGCGCAGTCCATCCCGGATGCCGGGTGCGAGCAGCACCCCGTCTGTGTGGCATCTTGTAAGGCTGCAGCGCGTGAGTAGCTGCCGCACGAAAGTGGTGCCGGGTGGCGGCTTGGGAGTTGCGGGGGGTGGCGCCAAGTGTCAGGCTGGAACCGGCTGGAATAGGGGGCGTGCCGCTCTCAACGCCCCCACCTTCACACGCCACTGGAAGAGATGTTAGAAAATTATTATAAGCAAAGTCTGTTCTTGAAGCCTTTGCATACCAATTTCAAACAGTGTGCTGAGGCCTCTTCAAGCTATGGACGTTCATTTGCACTGTGCTTCCACTGTCTTTGTGAAAGTCATCCAATAGGATATTTAATAATGCAAAGAGTAGCTGCAGCCAGACTAGTCTGTTGATTTTTCACTCCCCCTTCCTCCCCCTGAGGTATATTATACCTTCTGATAGCTAGACAGTTGGCCAGGTTGCCTTGGGATCTAGCCAGGTCTGCACTGCAGTAAATCAGAATTGCTTATTGGGAACATATTTTTACACAGGGAGCTTTCAGGCAGCTTTAACCACTAGGACCAGTGTATACAAAAATCCAGTAGTTAATTTTGACTATATAAAGATTAAATAATGTTGTAGCTTCTAGACCAGGCTTCATTTCTTCTAAAGGGTTATTCCAAATCTTGCAGCCAGTTGTTGGGGTTTATTATTGGATGTTAGTGGTTTCTTGCTGGAGGACATGATGTAATATCACAGTGATTGGGCCAGGGAAGAGACCTTGTGGTCATAGCAAATGGCTTGATGGTGTTGACCCAGTGTGCAGCTGCTGTGAAACAGACAATTAATGAATAATATGCACAGACTTCTACAATCTTGGATTTACAGCTTTTTAAACAAACATTTTTTGTGAATGACTTCTCTCTTAGGAAGAATTTTCAGACACCAACTAGTAGACCTAACCAGCTCTAACCAACTGAGCTGTTTGACCACCTGCTGGATCAGGCCAATGATCCACCTAGTCCAGCATCCTGTTCTCAGAGTGGCCATTTTAAAGAAGCCTTACTTTTTATAAAAAGAAATTGGATGTGGTGCATTCAACTGGAATTAGCCCACTAGTTCTGAACTTTAATAACCATGCTGTCACACCAGCAAATACATACATACATACATACATACATAAGTGGGCTGTTCCTTTTTTGTTCATGTTAACTATTTGTGACTTGTAATTATACTTGAGTAGAAAGCTTACAGAATGATTGAATAACTCATATCCTTAGACATATTTGCTGCACTTTGGTGGCTGTGGTGGTTATAAAAGTTATAGAAACAGATGTCCAATTTAATATGTGCGTAATTGTAAAGGTAAAACAAAAGGTGTGCCAAGGCCAATGACTTGAATGTAAAAGATAGCAGAAAATAGTATTTTAACATAATGCTAGTATTCATTAGAAGCTAGTCTGGTTTCCAAATTGTTCCAAATTGTTTGCTTAAAATTTGAGAGATAATGCTCTGCTAGCAGAAGGATCTTCCTGTCTCTCGGGAAACATGTTTTAGTATCGCAAGAAGAAATAAGATCAAACAGTTTTCTCCACCAGCAGCTAAATACCTAGCTGGTTCTGACCTCCAAAATTAAGCTGCTTTCTAATCTTGACTTTGTCAGGAAGGAACTCAGAACATTTTGCACAAAGTAGTAGCATTTAGTTTGGGGGTGGGGGAGAAGAGAAGAGGGACTTTAAATAGCGAAAGAAAGAAAAATGAAGACATTAAAATGTGTTTGTGTGGTTGTTCTGTAGGAGTGAATCTTACAGCTTAATCCTATGTTTGAGACTTACTCTTGAATAAAGAAGTGAATTCTGTGGGACTTACTCCCACATACGCGTGTACAGAATTGCAGCCTTAGGCTGCTGTACAGTTCTAAGAAGCCAGTTGCTGTTATCAAATGCATTCAAAGTACCATTAAAATTGTTTTGATATATAAAAGTACTGGACTTTATCAGACTAAATCTTGCTGAAGAGTACATTCATTGAAATGAATAGATGCAAGCTAATCCATTGGTTAAGTTAATCCATTTTGTCCATTTCTTTCTGTGAGTCCATCCTGAGTATGACTGAGTTGGATACAACATTATATATGTAACTATTACATGTTCAGGAAGAATCAGTTTTAGAAAATTCACCACTTAAAAAGCAGTCTATCATGGGCAACTCACATGTAGATTTATATTGATAATGTTCTGTTTGCTTTTATTGCCCAAATTGCATTCCTAACATTTTCTTGTTTTTATTTACAGCCCCGATGATATTGGGACCTGTTGGTATATTCTTCTGTCTGGTTCAGTATTTATCAAAGAGTCAATGTTTCTACCAAGGAGCAGGTATGACTAGAATTTGTTTTATAGCTCACATAATTAAAGATTAATAGTTCTCATCTGATATTGAAAGAAATATTAATTAATTGCATCAAAGAGTGTTGAGGGACTTAACATAATTTCCAGGTTTGAGTCCATTCATCAACACACTTTGAATTAGCTCTCTAATCATTTTTCAAAAGTAATTTGAGCCTATGTTCATACACTTTGAAGAGAGTGCACACCCATCTCTTGCCACACGCTGCTTGCCCCATTCAAAAGGCATTGTATTCTTCCTTAAAAATACGCTGGCCTTGAACCATTGGAGGAAGAGTATTTCAAAGCTGAGCAGCAGTCACCAAGATCTTATTTGGATATGACCTCGTTTCTGGGGCATAATGGCTATCACTAAGTAGCCTGTTTTACATGTTTGTACTGTAACACAGGGAACTCTTCAGCATGAGACATGTTGTTGGCAACTGCTCATTCATGGTTAATGTAAAGTGGTACTGTTCATTGAATGTAAAAACATGATGCTGGTTCCCCCCTTCCCCATTTTTCTTGGAATGTATATGTTGAAAAGTTAGAAAAAGACTTTAGAAATGGGGCAAAAGTGATTGTCAGTTGCGGACAATATCAGAGAAGTGGTGGCAATGTGGGACATAGAGGGGGGAAGTCTGTCTTCACAAGCCTGCACTATACAAGCCATGATCCCCTGCACAAATGTATGTCATCCAAGAGAAGAAAGAATAGTTTATCAGTACTTGTGGCTGAGCAAAGGGGGTGGGAAGGCCTCTACTTGTTCTTGTGACCCTTGTCTTCTCCAGTGAAGGTGCTGCGTTGTGTATGAGGAAGAGCACTGCCAACATAACAGGGTTTAGGGAAGCTGTATTTCCAGTTCTTTGAAAGAGCAAAGAGGACCTAATTCACTAGAACTAGCTTACAGACCTATTGTTAATGTGAATTGCTTTTAAGCCCATGAAATAAAATGTACATTTTCAAGTAGGTGTGTGTGGCTACCACATGAAATTTGAGCCAGTATGCTAACTGAACGAATGCTGCAGTGTGAAAAAGGTTTCTGTATTCATCTTGCATTCTGGGACACAGAGGAAAAATCTGACAAAAATTGCCAAGTAGCAGGTTGATACAGATTTAAGTCAACCTTGAAAAGGTCTCTCTTGATTTCTTTCCCTGTGCCTTCACTTTGGGTGTCTCATAGCATTTAAATCAATTTTATGCCATTTTGCCTGAGGCTGTGAGCAAGGTAATACACAGATGTGGATTAAAACCACAAGAAACTGCATGCATTCTATCATGATTTAAAAAGCAGTAGTAACTAAATGGATAGCGTGTGTACCTATCAAGCAGTTGCAGAACTGTGTTTAGTAAAAAGTGGTAGTTACTGATAGCAGTAGTCACTGACCATTTTATAAATTCCTGAATTAACTACCAGAAAGTGTGATCAGTTGATCAGTTAGTTACAGCTTAATCTTCATTCATTTCAAAAGGTTTGAGCTGCTTTCCAGGTGAACTCCTTAAAACGAACAGAAGTTGCACAATAGCACTGTTTGGAGGATTGTATTTCTACATGTTAATCCCAGAAGGTGATTGTACATGCACACAACCTTGTGTTCATATGTTGGAAGTGAACAGTATAAATTAGATGTGCATCTGAATGCAGAAATTACTGGTTTGCACTACATCAAATTTTTGATATATATAATCCCTTATGTGTAGTTGTGCTCACAAAAGGCTCTTGAGCTAATGGATGCCTCCACTAATGGATGAAGTAGGGATGTGATGTTATGCTAATTTCTCCCTGTATCCATGCAGCCCTGCAGTACCCCTAAAAACCTGTTCAGCCAGTTGAGCAACCCTTTGGAACAGGATGGAAGATGGTATGGGGTGTGTCAGTCAGCACAACCACATTCCCTTCTTTTCTGTTATCCCTGGTATCAGCATGATCATAGAATCATATAATTGTAGAGTTGGAAGGGATTCTAAGGGTCATCTAGTCCAATGCCCTGCAATGCAGGAATCCCAACTACTGTAGATCATACATGACAGATGGCCATCCAACCGCTGCTTAAAAACCTCAAAGGGAGGAGAGTCTACCATCTCTCAAGGGAGTCTGTTCCACTGTTGAACAGCTCTTTGAAGATAGCTCTCATATCTCCTCTCAGTCTCCTAATATTCAGGTTAAACATGCGCAACTCCCTCAACTGTTTGTCATTGGGCTTGGTTTCCAGAGCCTTGATCATCCCTCCTCTGCACACGTTTCAGCTCATCAATAACTTTCTTAAATTGGGGCACCCAGAACCTGGCACATTACTCCAATTGCGGTCTGATCACGGTAGAATAGAGTGATGCTATGACTTCCCTTGACTGGGACACTGTATTTCTGTTGGTGCAGCTTAGAATAGCATAAGCCTTTCTGTTGTTGCATCACACTGTTGACTCATGTTAAACTTGTGGTCTGCTGAGACCCCTAAATCAAAAGGGTACAAATTCGAATCCACACATTGTTTGCGTATTTGGATATGCACTTAATGTGAATCCACATCTATATTGGGGTATGAATGGAATGTGTGTTGAAAGGTGCACCCCATTGAAAGTAATGTGGTTCAAATAGACAGATGTATGTCTAACATGCTAGAAGTTGCTGATCGGTGTAGAGAAGTACATTTTGTATTATATTAAGGCATTATGATCTGCCCTTTTTCATGACTTTAGGTGAAATTCTTGCAAATGATAACTCAAAGCATTAATTCAAACATTTTTTTATGTTTGAACATAAAAAATGATAAAATTGAACATTTATGTTTAAGGTAAGTGGTAAGAATTCAGATAAAATACTATGTTATCAAGATACAAGAAATACCTTGTATCTTGTAATAGGACCTGCATTTACTTTGCTTTGTCCTAAAAAATACAGTAGTTGAAAAACTTACAGTGAAATATACAGTGGAACTTTTTCATTGGCATTGCTTAAAACATCACTCATATTGATTGACAGTGAACTCAATTTATTATCTTTGGAACACCTTAAAGGTTAATAGGCATTTGCCAGAACAAATGCAATCTAAATTTTAGATATGACATGATTAATGGAAATTAACATTAGTTGGGTGGCAAGAAGAAAATAGATGCTTAAAACAACAGGTGACAAATTGCTTAGACAAGAGATGCTTTACAAGAGAGGTTTTAGAAGGTTTATATCTCTGTTCATAGAGGTTCCACATATGTAGCAGCTAAGAGTGAGATTTTAAACAACCAGGTTCAAATTTCTGCTCTGTTCTGAGATGGGTAAATAGCCATATGTCAGCTTAATCCTGACTCAAGATAGTGAGTATTGTGAGGTTACAAATTCATGAGTTACTAGAAGGAATGGTAGGCTATAAATGTAAAAAAGGAGAAAAGATTAACTCTGTTATGTTACTACCTCTCAGTTTATTTTTATGTTTCATTTATTGTACGTCTTTACTTGAACCCACCATATTACCGTAATCACAATATATTAAACAGAAGTATGCAATCAAGTTGGACTGATACCAACTTTTATTTTGGTATAGAATATTTAAAAGATTTTATATTCCAGTGAGATTGTTACTTTTACTTTGTATAGCACATATCTCATGCTATATTTATAAACTGCTTTTGGAACACTTCTATTTTTCAAAAGTCACTTGTCATCTATCATGGCGTAGTAGCTTCTATTCAAGAAACCTAAGTCCAAGTTTAAGTTGGGCGTGTAGAATTGGTTGCACAGCTATTTTGATCTAAGTTGTAGTTATTCTAGATCACAATTTTTACATTCAGTTTTGCATGTTAGTTAAGGATTCTTTTTGCCACTATCATTTTATTAAAGAGTTTCTCATAGAATACAAATTAACCATTCCCCAGGCCTCCCTTCCTTTTCTCACTCCCCTTTTTATCTGCAAATGTCATTGTTTGGTCTATTCTTAAAAGTAAACCATATAATACATAGAATGTGTGGTATCCATTGATGACTGTCTGCTGATAGAAAGCTTCCATAAGCAGAAAAGGAAGGGATGCAATTTGTGCTCTGTAGTGTCCCAAGCACATACCAAATCTTCTCCAAAAGATTAGGAAACCATCTAGAGTAGATTTGGAGAGTTGCATTGTGCTGCAAAGGGAACAAAGGAAAAGAGGATAAATAAGGTGTATTTAAAAGGCATATGTATCAGTTATATGTTTACCATTTTTTTCATTTGCAGTTTATCTAATAGTTGTGAGTTGCTTTTGCATGTCTTGGAAGTGCAGGCAGAGTAACAGAAATGGTCAAAGCTGTCCCATTCCTTGAAAACTCCAAATATATTTTTCAGAAATACATTCATCTATAGGAAACATTGCTTAGTGATTTTTCTTTCTGAAACATTTGAAATGAAACATTGGTTTTTGATTGGTAAAGGAAAATAAAGTATTTATTTCTCTACATGATCAAGCACAAACACTGAAAGAAGGGAAGCTCAAATGTTTTCATTTTTTAACTGTTATGTTTTTAAAAGATTTTGCTACATGTTGTATACAGGTGCATTATTTTGCATGGAATCATAATAAAACAATAAAATAGCTAAAGAACAAAGACAGGGCTTAGAATCTATCCAAAGCCAAATGAATAAATAAATAAATCTCTTAGTGTTTAGAATTAAGCCCTAAAAGGAACAAGTGGGTTCAAGGTCTATCCTCTGCCCAAGGGAATCCTGACTGTTCTTAAACACCTGTAGTAGACTGCTAAAACAGCATGCAAACTGCTTTTCATGGAGACTTCAAAAGATTCTTTGCAGTTACTTTCTATTTTCCTTTTTCTCAATGAATTAAAAAGGATGCTTTTGGGAAACACAAGTTAATTGTCATAGATCTGCTTCTTCCAAATGCTCAATATGCCTTTCAGTAACTGAGACCCTATAAATAAGACATTGCAGCAGTTGTTTGCTCTTGAGTCTCCTTATTTTGATATACAGCACACCTGAGCCCCAAATGAACTGTGCTTCTGCAAGTACCATTGAAATGAATAGCACTTAAGCTGAAGCACTCTGAGGACTGGAGACTCTATGAGATAATATATTGCTTAGCCTTATTCTTTAGTAGCTATTGATAGTTTGTTTCAGCTATTTTTCTCCTTGAGCCTTTTTGTCTTGTGATGAGGGAGCCCCTCAAGCCCTGGTTTTCACATCTGGAGGCTTATGCCCAATCATTATGCCATATCCTAGCTGATCCGAATAGTAATTTGTGTTCTGTTGAGACACAAGTTGCTGCAGCTATGAAGTTTTGGAAATACTTTACTGTCTTCAAAGAACTACCGTTGAATCTGTTCCAACAGGGAAAGCAAAGGGCAGCACATTCATATGCTTATGCACTCAGAAGTAAGTACCACAATATTCAGTTGGCTTTACTGCCAGACAACTATGCATAAGATTGCAAACAATCAGTTCAGGTTTAATAATGGAACTTCATTTTTAAAAAATCAGGTAAAAAGAATATACCTTGTTTTTAGAATATAGGCTTAATTCAACATTCATATGACCTACCTAATTCAAGTTTTTATCCATCTGCTTATGGCTATGGTTTTTTTTTTTTTGTAAACAAGCTTTTGCACTGGCAAGTAAAGTGTGGGATAAACATTTTTACCTGTTGCAGTTTAAATATGCTATTGTTGAGGTTTGTCCTCAATAGTGGTTTTGTAGATGTTTATAATCACATCTCATTATTGGATATATAGTGGTGAGGCTTACTCTTCAGTTAAGCACTGGAACACTTTTAGTCAGTAGGTTGGCTCCTATCCATTGAGAAGAGGTATATCTTATCATAAGAATATTGATCTATGTATGGAGAAGATGAGAATGAATCAAACATAAGTTTACATTTTGTAGGTCAGGGCCTGGTATTAGCTCCTTATAGGCAATAGTGGCCAGATGACACTGTATGTAAGCTGTTGGGAACTCTGTAGGTAGCAGTCTATGGGAATGGTTCTGCAGGTTTGATTAACAGAGCCCTGGAGACCTTAACTGGATCTTGGCATACAGGTTGCTTAATCTAAACAAAACTTCAGAAAGATAGTCCAGGAAAACAAACCGCGGATTTGTAAATATCAGCTTTGTATTAGCCGTTGTATAAATGTAAAGTTGTTGGGAAGTGGCTATCACAAAAAAAATTATTTACATAAAGGCTGAATTTATTCCTCTGACAGACTTTGTCCAGATTGTTAAGGAAACCAGTTACGATTTCAGTACATCCCAGTTTAAGTGTTATGCTTTGTCCCAAGTGATATTTATTGATAGACATGTTCTAGTGTAGGCAGATTGATAATATTTCTCTGGAATTGTGATTTTGAATAAATATGCTCTTCTCTCTCTCCAGTATAGCAGAATATTTGTCTAAAACAACTTCCTTATTTCCACTATAAAATTATCATAATAGCTTTTAAAAAAAGGTAAAGGGACCCCTGACCATCAGGTCCAGTCGTGTCCGACTCTGGGGTTGCGGCGCTCATCTCGCTCTATAGGCCGAGGGAGCCGGCGTTTGTCCGTAGACAGCTTCCGGGTCATGTGGCCAGCATGACAAAGCTGCTTCTGGCGAACCAGGGCAGCGCACGGAAACACCGTTTACCTTCCCGCTGGAGCGGTCCCTATTTATCTACTTGCACTTTGACATGCTTTCGAACTGCTAGGTGGGCAGGAGCTGGGACCGAGCAACGGGAGCTCACCCCGTGGCAGGGATTCGAACTGCCGACCTTCTGATCAGCAAGCCCTAGGCTCAGTGGTTTAACCCACAGCGCCACCTGGGTCCCTTATAATAGCTTTTAGTTAACATTAAAAACATATTAAGTTTTAAAAACCAGTAATGCCATTGTATAAAACCCAGCAGTATGAGACAAAAACCAGTGGTTTGTGTGTTTTTGTGTGTGTGTGTTTGTTTGTTTGTTTAAAGGTGATGTGAATCTGCAGTTGGAATGAACAATAGAAATGCAGCCTGGTGCTTAAACAATGATGACATTGAGGGCTATCGCAACAAACCTTTCCTTATGATTAGACTGTCAGAGTAGTACAGGTACATTGGTTTATCTCAAAGATGTTTTAAACAAGTGAGTTCATAATGTTGGTGGTTCTAGATGAGATAGAAATGCTTACTCTTTCATGAACATTCTTTCCTCACCAAAGATGTGGAAGCTTACACAGGTGTCTGAAAGTATTAACATCTCCTCTGCCCCACAGCTCCTGTTGTAATTTGGTTTCCCTTCACCCGTGAAGTAAATCCTTGCCTTGTATTCAGTTTAAGATTCTTCTATGTGATCCATATGTATTGTCCATGGTGTGGTGTTTATGGTTAAGAATCTTTATGGCGTAAGATATTATATGTTATTTAATGCATAGATTGGAAGCATGCCTACTCTGTCCCTACAGAACCAGGGGGTGGGGCAATAATGAATTTTGGGCTCAGGGCCACATTTGACTCATGATCAGTGTTAGAAACTTAGATATATAAGGTAATTGCCAAATGACACCTAACATCTAGATTATGTTCGCTGCAACAGATTGTCTAGGTGTAATTTTGTTGCTGCTGCTGCTGCATTTCATTTCTACACTGCTTTATATTTTAAAGAAAAATCAAAGCAATATACAAAAAATGGAACCATTAAATAAAACAATCCATAATAAAACAAATTCAAGCTTCAAGGAAAATATTTTAGATTTTTCTCTAAGTGACATTTTGCTTTCCCCATATTTATTTACCTTTTTAATTTAT